>NC_081793.1:28215875-28353375 GCF_963082965.1 Carassius carassius
TCCAGCGTACGCAGACCTGGGGAAGGCTGCAAAGGACGTCTTCAACAAGGGCTACGGTAACACACTTCACTCCCTCGCCTCTGCAGAAAACACGCTTCTCAAACATGCATGTTGTATTAAATGTTCACGTGTGTGTGTGTGTGTGTTTCTGAATGCTGAAGGTTTTGGGACGGTGAAGCTTGATGTCAAAACCAAGTCTGCTAACGGAGTGGTACATGCTTTTTTCTTAACTACTTTTATAATTCACATTTTCTGTGTGAAATGCATCCATGCAAAGTATTTTAACAAGGTTTCTGTGGATCTTCCACAAGTTAAGGTCTTAAATCAGAACAAAAAGTCTTAAATTCATAAAGTCATGGCATTAAATGTTGCATGAACTGCAAAAAAATTATTTAATTTGTGTCTTGTTTTTCAAGTGCAGATATTTAAATATTAAATCATCCTTTAATTGAAATGCTAATTAAAGAAAGTCTTATGCAAGTTTATAAAAATTCGTTTTTACACATTTTTTATGTTTTTTTTTGTTGTTGTTGTTTTGTTTTTTTGCTACAAATAAAAAAATATATGGTTTTATTTTTTTTATGGTTTAACTTGAAATAAACATACAATAAACTGAAATAAAATGAAAATATAATTTATTTCAGTGAGTTACAAAGGCAACATTTCTAATTTTAATGTAGTTTAACTAAAAAAAAAAAACTAAATTTTAAACTGAAATACAAATTACTAAAAACTATATAGGCATATTTATAAAAAATAAAACTGACAAAAACCCATACAAACAAAACCAAAAACTTGAGCTAAAATTAAAATGACAAAGATAATATAAAATAAAAACTATAATACGATCTAAATTATACTAAAATAAGTTGGAATTACATTTGAGAGCATGTTAATGTATTGTGCTCTCTTTCATTTATTCTTAAAAAGGTCTTCTCCTCGAGCCTGCAGAAACCCTGTTGAAAGCAAACATCTGGTTTGCTGTTCCTCGAGAATGGATTTGCTCAGAGGTCATCGAGGCCACGCTTGCTGGTGTATAATATAATGAAGCCTCTACTTTCAGGAGTTTAAAACATGTGGCACGTCTAACATGGACTCAAACAAGGTCAGCGGGAACCTGGAGACCAAGTATAAATGGGCCGAGTACGGACTGACCTTCACTGAGAAGTGGAGCACGGACAACACGCTGGGCACCGAGATCACCGTCGAGGACCAGGTGCGGGAAAAATAACTTCTTCATCATTCCTACATTCATGGAGATTTCCTGACCTGGAAAAGTAAATCCTAAGGGTTTAAGAGTATTTAAACAGTATGAGTATATATACATTCCCTGTCAGAGTTTTGGAATAATTAAGATTATTTTAAAGAAGTCTCTTCTGCTCACTAGCACTGCATTTATTCGTTAATAAATACAGTAAAATACTGAAATATTATTACAATTTAAAATAGCTATTTTCTATTTGATTATATATTCAACTGTAATTTATTTCTGTGATGTGCAGCTGTATTTTCAGCATCATTACTCCAGTCTTCAGTATATCATTCTAATATCATGAATGCATTTCTTATTATCATCAATATTTAAGCTAAAATGCTTTTCAAAAGCATTAACAGATCATAATTATTCCAAACTTTTGTGTGGCAGTGTTTGTTGCTAAATCTGTATTTCTTTCAGCCTGGAAAGCACTCCTTGCAGATGTTTTAACCATTAATGTATTATTTTCCTTTTCACATTTGATCATTAGCGAATTCAAATTAAGTGTTTAAAATTAATATGTTACCATCTGGGGTGCCTTAGCAATCAATTAGCAATCTTATTGTTTATTTATTTATTCTTAATATTTAAATATTATTATTATTAATATTTTTAGTAATGTAAATAAGTCATTAATGATATATTTATTTATTAAATGAAATTGTGTATTTATAACTTGTAAGTAAGGATGTATTGTTATTATTATTAACAATTTGCTTGTAAGAAGCAAAAAATAAGGCGAATAATATACGTTGCATTTTGTCATGTTTTGTGTTTCTCAGATCACCAAAGGACTGAAGCTGACCTTTGACACGACCTTCTCACCAAACTCTGGGTACGATGACTTTCTGTAAACATCAGATCAGATGAAGAGCTCTCTGAGGGTTATTTGTTGTTGTTGTAACAGTAAGAAGAGTGGAAAGGTGAAGACGGCGTATAAGCGTGAATACGTGAACATGGGCTGTGATGTGGATTTCGACTTTGCCGGTCCTGCCGTCCACGGCTCTGCGGTGCTGGGATACGAGGGCTGGCTTGCCGGATACCAGATGACCTTTGACACCGCCAAGTCCAAGATGACCCGCAGCAACTTCGCCATCGGATACAAGACTGGAGACTTCCAGCTGCACACCAATGTGTTAGAGATGTTTCAGAAACCTTACTTAATATTGATCCTAGTAGTCGAGCGATATATCGGCCGATATTTGTCATTTTTCAGTTATCGGCATCGACCGATAATTTTTCTGCTGCCTGCACACCAATGTTTAAGAGATGTTTCAGAAACCTTACTTAATATTGATCTTAGTAGTCGAGCGATATATCGGCCGATATTTCTCATTTGTCACATATCGGCATTGACCGATCATTTTTCTGCTGCCTGCACACCAATGTGTTAGAGATGTTTCAGAAACCTTACTTAATATTGATCCTAGTAGTCGAGTGATATATCGGCCGATATTTGTCATTTGTCACATATCGGCATCGACCGATCATTTTTCTGCTGCCTGCACACCAATGTTTAAGAGATGTTTCAGAAACCTTACTTAATATTGATCTTAGTAGTCGAGCGATATATCGGCCGATATTTCTCATTTGTCACATATCGGCATCGACCGATCATTTTTCTGCTGCCTGCACACCAATGTTTAAGAGATGTTTCAGAAACCTTACTTAATATTGATCCTAGTAGTCGAGCGATATATCGGCCGATATATGTCATTTGTCACATATCGGCATCGACCGATCATTTTTCTGCTGCATGCACACCAATGTGTTAAAGATGTTTCAGAAACCTTACTTAATATTGATCCTAGTAGTCGAGTGATACACGGCCGATATTTGTCATTTGTCACATATCGGCATTGACCGATCATTTTTCTGCTGCCTGCACACCAATGTGTTAGAGATGTTTCAGAAACCTTACTTAATGTTGATTCTAGTAGTCGAGCGATATATCAGCCGATATTTGTCATTTGTCACATATCGGCATCGACCGATCATTTTTCTGCTGCCTGCACACCAATGTGTAAGAAATGTTTCAGAAACCTTACTTAATATTGATCCTAGTAGTCGAGTGATATATCGGCTGATATTTGTCATTTGTCACATATCGGCATTGACCGATCATTTTTCTGCTGCCTGCACACCAATGTGTTAGAGATGTTTCGGAAACCTTACTTAATGTTGATTCTAGTAGTCGAGCGATATATCGGCCGATATTTGTCATTTGACACATATCGGCATTGACCGATCATTTTTCTGCTGCCTGCACACCAATGTGTAAGAAATGTTTCAGAAACCTTACTTAATATTGATCCTAGTAGTCGAGTGATATATCGGCCGATATTTGTCATTTGTCACATATCGGCATTGACCGATCATTTTTCTGCTGCCTGCACACCAATGTGTTAGAGATGTTTCAGAAACCTTACTTAATGTTGATTCTAGTAGTCGAGCGATATATCGGCCGATATTTGTCATTTGACACATATCGGCATTGACCGATCATTTTTCTGCTGCCTGCACACCAATGTGTTAGAGATGTTTCAGAAACCTTACTTAATGTTGATTCTAGTAGTCGAGCGATATATCAGACGATATTTTTCATTTTTCAGTTATCGGCATCGACCGATCAATTTTCTGCTGCCTGCACACCAATGTGTAAGAAATGTTTCAGAAACCATACTTAATATTGATTCTAGTGGTCAAGCGATATATCGGCCGATATTTGTCATTTGTCACATATCGGCATCGACCGATAATTTTTCTACTTGGACGATGTGTTCGAGGCGGGACTTTTATTTTGATGGCGCTGACAGCTGAAGCTATTAGTAATAGAAAGGCAAACATTATAATACTTTCTCGTTTGCCGTCAGCATTAAGCAAAAACGCATTTATATAATTTAAATCAACATTTAATTTCACAAACCTTGCAAACTTAGTCGAATTCAGCTGTGAGATCTTGTGAAGTGTGTATTTTTATCCGGCGTGATTGCGTGTTCTCTGCATGACGGTCGGTCTGTGTGAATTTAATATGAAAATGATTATTATTATTAATATTGTTTATTACTATTGCTATTATTATTAGTTTATAATTAATATATGTAATGTATGTATTGTTTATTGTGAGATCAATAATAAATTATTAGACAATTATTATTTATTATTACAAATAAACATTATTAACAGTAATTATACTACTATTATTTTTAATATATATATATATATATATATATCTGCCTAATATAAAAATTAATATAATAATTATTAAATATTTATTATCTGATGCTACTACTACTAATTATTACTACTATGATTATTATTATTATTATTATTATTATTATTATTGTTACTACTACTGCTACTTATAATGAACACATAACAGTTATAAGTATTACTGTTTGGAAAGTATTTTATTAATTTTATATTATTATAATTACTTATAATTAATATTCAACAAATAATAAATATTGTTTTATCATAATATTAAAATTATTTTTTTATTTTTATAAATAAACTGTTATTGTTTTTTTATTTTTTATAACAAATATGTTTTTTTATTCAGAACTTTAATTTAATATTGTTTAGTAAATCTATTTTATTATGTATCATTTTTATTTATAATTAATAATCAACAATTATTTTTGTTAATTATTATAATTATTTATTAAAAGCAATGATGGTAATAATTACAATTATTATTTACAATAATAAATACAAATATTTATTTGTGGATTTTTTCTAGTAACTTACTGACACACAGCATGTGTTGATTGTAAATGTATCAATACTCGGTGCAGCAGTCTTTTGAAGCCCAGTGTGTTTCTCTCTGTGTGTCGTAGGAACGATGGCACAGAGTTCGGCGGCTCCATCTATCAGAAAGTGAGTGATGATCTGGAGACGGCAGTGAATCTGGCCTGGACCGCCGGTAATAACAGCACACGTCTGGGCATCGCTGCCAAATACATGCTGGACTCCAGCTCCTCCGTTAGTGTGAGTTTGACTGTGATCCACCTGAACACATCGCTGTCATATCATTTGAGTTCAGCTTCACCAGACCATGACTACAGTGTCTCTACTTCTGCCTAATCTAACTTCTGAGAGATTTTCCTCAACTACCTTTGGCTGTTTTGTTGGTTTGTGTAACTGTAAGAGTTATAGTTATGTATCTTGTGGATCTACACAAAACGATGGTGTATATTGTGATTATATACTGTTATTATTTTATAAAAGTGGTCATGCTGCCCACCTCTGTTTTGTAAGACTAGGATAGGAGTGTCTTTCTGTCATTGAGATGCATCAGTCATTTAACAGGATCTGTGTTTGTCTCTCAGGCTAGAGTGAATAATTCCAGTCTGGTTGGGATCGGCTACACTCAGACACTCAGACCAGGTGAGTGTTGAACCCTTTTTGGATAATTTAATTGTATTTATTTATTTTGATTATTATTTTATTTAATATAAAATACTTATTTTTAATTGTATTTTATTTATTTTGATTTTGTTTTTTGTTTTTTTGCTTTGTAAATTGTTTTTTTCTTTTGTATGTTTTTATTTTATTATTTCATTTTGTTTTAATTTATGTTTTTTATATATTTCTTTATTTTTATTATCTGTTTTGTATATTGTTTTTGTTATTACTGTTTATATATATTTTGTAAATATTTTTATTTATTTTTATTTTATTTGTTGTTTTATTATTTCATATAAAATACATATTTTTAATTTTAATTCTTTTTGTTTAGTTTGTATTTTTTTGGTTTGTAAAATTTTTTTTTTCGGTTTAGTTTAAAATATTTATTTTATTTTACTTTTATTGTTTTATTTAAAAAAAAATTGAAATGTTTTATTTCTATCTTTTCTTTCTCTTTATTTAGGTGACAGGGACATTGTACATTAATAAAACATTCCTGTAAATCTATTTCATTTTTAAAAATATTTTATTATAAAATTATATAAATATGTATAAAACTGGAAGAACTGATGTAATTCATCCTTCCTTTTTTTGTACTGTTATATGTTGCTTTAATGTGAAAGTTATGAAAATATTATCGAAAAAATTTTTTTTATGTTTTCTTATAAGCTGTAGGGTTAGCATGTAAGTGCAGCAGCAATGCTTTTTTATCTGTGCAACCTGGAACATTAATATATAGGTAAATCTCACAGAATTAAGCCATGGCCATGTCATATTTCACTCAAAATCTAAATAATTGAGTATTTATTTTACAAAAAAAAAATGCTTCTAATTTCTTCCCATTTGATTTTGGTTTTAAATGTGAGCTGATCGTGAGTTTGCATGAGTTTGACTCCTGATGCGTCGCTTGTGTCTGATGCAAACCGCTTGTGTGTGTGTGTGTGTCCAGGAGTGAAGCTGACTCTTTCTGCCCTGGTTGATGGAAAGAACATCAACGCTGGAGGCCATAAACTGGGTCTGGGGCTGGAGCTGGAGGCGTAACGCCCGTCTCTTTGTGTTTCTCACGAGATCATCAGAGAAAAGAAATCTCTGAAATCTCCACACACTGAACCCAAACCTTGCACCTCCTCTTATTTATTTGCAGCACTAACATCACTGTCAATATTTCTCTCCAAACCGGCGCTTTCAATCTGTACGTGCATTTTCTTAGGAATACGCAACCAAAAATGTAAATTATTATTATTGACTCATCCTCGTGTTGTTGCAAACCTTTATTTTGCTGTATTTAAATATGTATGCAGCTCAACAACAGTGACCACGACTGTCAAAAAAGCACACACTATAAAATAATCAATACGATTTGAGCACTACATACAAAGCTTTATGGGAGCAACATGTGACTTTATATCCTTTTTTCCCAGACTGTGTAAAACTAAGCAGGTTTGGATCACCATCAGTTGAATCTTTAATCGTGCTGCTGCTGTCTAGTGATGTTCGGACGCTTTTGTTCTGGTAGTTCGGCTTTAATCGTCCTCCTCTCTCTGTATTCAAGCTTTATGGTGTTCAAACGGGTTCTTTCAGCATGAGATGTTGTTTCCAGACAGATGAGGGACACGAGAGGCTTCCCTTCTGTATGTCAACCTTTGCAATAAAGTCCTAAAACTGGAATCTTTGTGTTTTATGAACTATATTTAAATCTGGAATCTGAGGATGCAAAAAAAATCTAAATATTGAGAAAATCATCTTTAAAGTTGTACAAATTAATTCTTGGCAATGCATATCACCAATCAAAAATTAAGTTTTGATATATTAACACAAGGAAATTTAAAAAAAATATTTTGATGGAACATGATCTTTACTTAATATCCTAATGATTTTTGGCATAAAAGAAAAATCAATAATTTTGACCCATACAATGTTTTTTTCTATTGCTACAAATACACCCCAGAGACTCAAGACTGCTTTTTATGACACATATTAGCATACAAATAAAAGTGCATGTCTGCATATTATTTGCAAAAGGAGTTTAAAAATGATTACTTTCCAACTAGAATTATCAAAATTCAAAACATGTATTTAAAATATTCCAGATTACTGAAAACGTTTATACCACAGATATATACAGTACATAAAACATATTTTTATAAACAATCAATAGGTGAACAATTTAATACAAAACTTGAAATGATGCATATGCATACAATGCGTATTCTCAACTTCTGGGTTCACCACTCGACCGCTCCACAAAACCTAGGGGTCAGATATTTGAGTTTTAAAAGAAATTAATACATTACATGGATCAAAAGTGACCGAAAATACATTTCTAATGTTAGAAAAGATTTTTGTTTCAAATTTCAAACTTTCTGTGAATCCTGAAAAAATGAAATGCATCACAGCTTCTACAAAAGTACTGTGCAGCACAACTGTGTTCAACATTGATGATAATCAGAAATGTTTCTCGAGCAGTAAATCATCATATTATTATGATTTCTGAAGATCATGTGACACTGAAGACTGGAGGAATGATGCTGAAAATACAGCGGAGCATCACAGAAATAAATTACACTTTAACACAGATTCACATAGAGAACAGCTGATTTAAACTGGAATATTATTTCAGATTTTTGATGATTTTTCATTAAATAAACAGCCTTGCTGAGACTTTTGAACAGATGTCTCTCATATTTCATAAGTCATTGATGGAAGCTCATTTCCTCCATGCAAAAATACTTTTTTTTTTTTTTTAATCCAATTTTTATCTCACAATTTTTCTTTGAATTCTGAGTTTCTGGCTCAAAGAAATTGCAAGAAAAAAGTTGAATCGTGTCTGAATTTTGAGATAAAAAGAATAATTTGTATATTCTGTAGAGGAAACAGGCCATAGGCAACACCACTGCAGCATGTCTTGTAATCAAATGTGATATGGCATGTTTGAATATGCACAAATAAGATCATTTAGACTTTAATTATGTGTAGAATTATGATGCATATAAAGTCCACATTAATGTCACTTTATAAAATTGAGATGCACAGTTTATTTCCATGAATAAAAGTGACTCCAAGTTATTAAGTAAAACAAAGACCATAAAAACATTTTTGTTACTTGAAATAAAATAAATGTTGATTGAAATAAAATCGTAAAAAAAAAAAAAAAATGTTTGAGTTGATATTTTGTTGATATTCCTCACTTTCATTTATTTTAACTGAAAAAAATATATAAATTATATATTAAAAATTTAAAGAAAGGTTATAGTCTCTGATATGTATAGTCTATTATTATTTCTTTATGGGATTGTGGAAAATCCAGGTTATGCAAACATTTTCTGCTTTTGCAGTGAATATGCATCCCTGGAGCACAAAAGCAGTCTTGAGTCTCTGGGCTATATTTGTAGCAATAGCCAAAAATACATTGTATGGGGGAAAATTATACATTTTTCTTTTATGCCAAAAATCATTAGGACATTAAGTAAAGATCATGTTCCATGAAGATATTTTGTAAATTTCCTACTGCAAATATATCAAAACTCTGAGAGCTCATTAAACTCGCTCAATAGAATCTTACTTACTAAACTCGAAGCACGCGCTTAATAATAAAATAATCTGAATGCATTATTTGACGCATGCATGACTGTATAAACAAACCGTGTGATTATCATCAGAGATTATGTGCATGTCGTGTTTAACTCCAGTGTAGAGCTAGAGCTGTAACTCACTGCGAGTCAGCTGTTATTAGGTGTGTGGTTTCTTCTCTTTCTTCTGTAAAATGGCTTCAGTTTGGGGGTGGAGATTGTCCTCTTGATGAATATGAAACATGACACAATAATCGCTTTGTTTGAGAGCAATGCTTAGGAGAAATTAATAGACTGTTTCTTACCATGAAGTGCACCAAACAATCTGCTGTCAAATGTTTTGCAAACTTAATTCAGAAGAGATTATTTTTCTCTATATTTAATTTAAAATTAAAATAAATTATTATATATAATTAATAAAAATGTATTATTATTATTATTATTATTATTATTATATTTTAAATTGTATTACATTTTTATTTTATTTCTATTATATTTTATCTACAATTACATTTTTGATATTTATACATTTTGAAATTGTGCAATTTAACTACTAATTTTTTTATTGATTATAGTTTTAAACAATTTTATCTACTATAATATATATATATATATATATATATATATATATATATATATATAAAATAATTATTATTACATTTTAATGTAAAACCTTTTTTAAAAAATGTATAGCTTATCAATATATTTGTATAGCCAGGCATTACATTTTAAAATTTAAATTCGTCTACTAATAAAAAAAATATATTGTTTACATTTTTAAACATTAAAATTTACATTTGAAAAATTAACAAAGTTTACACATATATATATATATATATATATATTCATACATTTTTATTATCACATTTTTAATATAAAACTTTTTACATATTTAAAAGCCTATTAATATGTTTGTATATAGCCAGGCAAAGAATTATTATTTAAAAATATATATAAAACGCATGGATAGATTTCTCCTAATGATGAAGGTTAATATTCTTAATGCCACTGGCTCTATTCAACTTGTGCATGTATTCAAAGCTTTAATGTATTCTGTTAGTCCCCCACAGACAACCTTAAAGCTGTGTAAAATATTTTGGCAGATAAATCAAAGCTATTTGTTTAGTGACTTTTTCAGATATCTGCTTGATGCGCTGGTTATATAACCGGCTCATGGTTTCATAATAGCATGTCCAAACTAGATTATATAGAAATATTTCAGGATTGAACTTTGCAGTTTTTGTAGTAACATGTGTTTGGAGAGGCTGTAGTCCATGATATTCACCAGCAGGTGGCGCTGTACTGTAATGCATGTGGCTGAAGCACATTCTGCTGGTCATGATGACTTGCAGGAGTTTGTTTTTCAGAAATAAAGCACACAATCTATAACCCGGTTTTATTTTCATTATAAATCCATGTGCAGTCAAACTATATTTTGTAATGCATTTCATTTAAAGAGTCTGCTCTCTGAAACTGTGTTTCAAGCTAATCTATTTGTGCGGCCTGTGCTTCCTGAAAAGCATTTGTATGTGTTGAGCTTGCTTTGCTGACATCCCTAACGCTGCAGAAATGTTGTCAAGCAAAGCCTAAAACCTAAACTTAACTCAGACTTTAACGCTTCTACTGATAAACGCTGATTTACATCATAAAATGCTAAACTAGTTTCTAATGCTTTATATAGGTTTAGTATACATGTTCAAACATCTGAGATCAGTAGAAATAAAATATAACGAATAAAATTATTAATTTCTTTTAATTCATATAAATTTTAATTTAAAAGAAATAGTTAATATTTTTTATTTGTTATGCACACACACTTTAGTAATTAAATTAATTTTTAGGAAGTTCATACTTTTATTCAGCAAGGATGCATAAATTAATCAAAAATGGCATCTATAATATTGCAAAAGATTCATATTTCAAATAAAAACTGTCCCCTCCCCTTTCTTTTCATCAAAGAATCCTGAAAAATAAATAAAAATTTAGGATATTGACTGCTGAAAATTCAACTTTGATCAGGGGAATAAAATTACATTGATTCAAATAAAAACTATTTTAAGCTGTAATGATATTTCACAATATTACTGTTTTTACTGCAATTTTTAAACACAAAAATAAATGCAAACTTGGTGAGCAGAAGAGACTTCTTTCATTTAAAAAAAAAATACATATGTATGTATTTTACAATACACCCAGACGTTTGTGTAAATATAAATTTGTAGCAAAAAAAAATATATATAATAATAATAATGGAAGTGAATAAAATTAATTAAAAATGGAAGTATAAGTTTTCAAGCCCTTGAAATCTTTTTTTTTTTGTGAAATAGCAAACTTTAGTTCACAATGCACATAAATTCACCACCCAAAAAAGTGCTAAAATTGCTTAATCACTCGAAAGTAAACAAAAATTGACCTCTACTAAATGATTAAATTTTCAGTATTCTAAATCGTAATATTTCATTGTAATGACATTTTGAATGATAAGTCATTTTATTGCAATAACATTTCATAATATTACTATATGTAGCTACTGTATTTTTGATCAAATAAATGCAGCCTTAGTGAGACTTATGAAGTGCGTTTTTAAATCTATCAAAGTGTCACGTGACCGACGCGCACCTGTTCTTTACTGTTGGAATAATGATCCTGTCAATCAATCCTCGGGACAGCTGCTAAATAACAGGTCATGACGTCATCATCTGCTCTCAATCTCACCCGTCTGACCAGCAGAGATCAGAGAGCATGATGGGAAGATCTGGACGCTGTGTCACGTGCTCGATCGCATCTCAGGTTCCTCATAAAGCGCGTGACGGCATTAATGCCGCAGTTGAACGCTTGAGCGAGTTTTTATGGACTTTTCCTCTGGATTGACTTCAGAGCCGCGTGTCAGAGTGACTTATGGGCTGAAACCCGGTCCAGGGTCCAGCTGGCATCCATCAGCCCAATGAAAGCGGTAATTGGGCAGCGTTTGAAGGCTGGTATTTGTAATTAAGTCGCTGGAGCCGTGATTTCAGCCCGTATAAAGGCAGCATTGAGCTTCAGAAGCGTTGTGCATGTGTGCAACTCAACACCGTCCTCGAAGCGTTCCTCTGATCTCAGATCAGGCCTGCTGGAGGATCCCAATCTCCCTGCTCGTGTTTCTCAGCGGGAAGTGCACTACACAGCATTGTTTTTTTTCTATCAAGCTGATGAACAATTCATGAAATTGTGCATGAACAATTTTTTATTATGGGCCGCTAGGGGAAAAAAAAAGTTTGCATGGTGTTTCAACTAAATTGTATTTACAAACAATAAATTTTTTGTAAGTAAAAAGCATCAATTAGGCTACATTCGTCATTTACTGCAAGGTATTTCGCGTTTAACAAGAAATTTTTTTTTTTTACTGTAAAACAATAGTAAATAATAATAATTAAAAAAAACTAATCACCTTTATAATTTGTTAATGTGGCATTTAAGGAAAGTCACATTAGTTTATAATTCCAGTATGCTTAATTTTATGAGTGTTTTATGGAATATATTTTACTGCTATTTTGTTTTGAAATTATTTATTTTATTTTACTGTTTATTTATGTAGTATAATAGTATTTAATTATATTTTCCGTCAGCTTATTTTATTAAATATATCTCTTTTTCATTTCTTTCATATATCATTTTTATTCCAGTTTTAGTATTTAATCTTATTTTAGTTCAGCTAGTTGCCGAAACAATATTTCTTATTTTCTTTTCAAGATTTTTTATTTTTATTTCTTTTCACATCTATTATTTTTTTAATTCAATTAACAGAAAATATTTTTTGCATAGTTTTATGGGCTTTTGTAGTCTATTTTTATTTTATTATTTCAGCTTTAGTATTTTTAGTAATTTAATCTTATTTTATTTCAGCTAGCTATTTGCCAAAGCTACATTACTAATTTGAATAAGTTTGTTTTCATTTAATATTTTTTTCCATCTATGATTTTTTTATTTCAGCTGTTTTAGTTAACACAAACACTTTTTAATCATTTTAGTTTTTATGTGATTTATGTACTTTTAACCTCATTTTTAGCTATTTTAATAACTTAAACATATTTTATTTCAGCTAGTTGCCAAGGCAGCATTCAACTTTATTTTAATTAACATAAAATATATTTAAAACACTGCAAAAACAATTTTCATACAGAAATTGCTTATAAATTTTACGAATAATAAAAAATAATTTGCACAGGTAACCCATTGAATTAATCATAAAACATTTGACTTTCTTGTCAAAACCTTTGTTTACAACTTAGAAAGATGTTTTTTTTTTTTTTTTTTCGAACAGCACCTGTTTATTGCAAACTTTAGTGTGGATTGTCTTTGCCCTCTTTTGATGAAAGACTTTGCATTGTCATCTATTTTTATGCTGGTCATGAACAAGTTTTTAGGTATTTGTAGAAGTTTTATTATTATTATATAACTGAATTATGAAAACAGTTATGAACCACAAAATGCACAGCCTGTGGAAATCATCCAGTAATGCTTTTTGTAAAAGTTCCTGCATGTCTGCATCAGTTTGCAGCGCAGTGTTGATGGTTTTCCTCTGTGACGTCTTCAGATGATCATATTCAGAGCTTCAGCACAAGCTGTGATTGATATTGAAACATGCAAGCTATTCAGAGCAGAGGTCAGATATGGCATCGCTCTGCTATATTTGTTTTTATGATGCCATATTTTGTGTTTATGTGGAAAGCAGCACTGCAGAAGATTCATGCAGCTGTCATTGAGGTCTTATTGCCAGCTGGTAGTTTTCAATAAAGTTAAGGGAACACATTTTCTATAATGCGACCCAAAGGGAAGAAAAAATTGTCTGCATTTTATTTCAGATAAAATTGTATTTACATATAATACATTTAATTTGTGTCAAATATTATGACATTTTTACAGGTAAAAAGTGTGAATTAAGCTACGTTTATAATTCTGTAAAATATTTTATATTTAATAATGCATGCACTTTTACAGTAAAATATTTTTTATTCTAAATAAAAAATATTAATCACCTTTATAATTTGTTGATGCAGCATACATAGATGTCCAATACCATTTTTAAATTATATTTAATTTATATATATCGAATTTAATAAATAATAAATAAATAATTTAAAATAAATATTTTTATTTTGAACTTTCTATTCATCAAAGAATCCTAAAAAAATCTTAATTATTATCTTTGTCTCGTTTTCTAGTAAAATTATCTGAACAACCTTAATAGAAGATAAAAATGAAAGATATTAAGACTTTTGTTAAGAGCAAGTTTATTTTCTAACCATAACTAGAAAAATAAACTTATATCTTCTGAAGCATTATTTTGCTTCTCAAGTAAATAAATCTCATTTAATGAAGCCTATATTTAAGTGTTTTACTGGAAGACAAGACAAAGGCTTGATGATTTTTGTGGAAAGTTGTGGTTTGAGTAGATTTCTGTTTCAAATAAATGCTATTCATCTGTGAGTCCTGAAAAATAAAATGCATCACAGTTTTCCACATAAATATTGTGCAGCACATTACTGATAATAATCAGAAATGTTTCTCGAGCAGTAAATCATCATATTTTCATGATTTCTGAAGATCATGTGACACTGAAGACTGGAGCAATGATGCTGAAAATACAGTGGAGCATCACAGAAATAAATTACACTTTAATAGATATTCACATAGAAAACAGCTGATTTAAATCATAATAATATTTCACAATTTTACTGTATTTTTAATTAAATAAATGCAGCCCTGTTGGAGCATAAGATGCTTACTAAAACAAAAGGAGTGATTTAAAATGAATCTGAGATGGATTATCATGAGTTATGAAATCGTTCCGTTTAGTCCGAGAGGAATGTCTTGAAGTGTTCTGCTAAGACACACATGCAACCGTTTCAGAACGACAGCGCATCAATCTGAGCTGGAGAACAGACATCTGTGTGAGATACTGCTGTGCTGTCTTTGGAGGGACTGTCGAAAACAGCTCTGGGAAACGCTTTGAGACCCGATGCCAGACCTGATTTAAACACCTCAGTGAAGTTTGGACCCAAAGCACGAACATCCTGGTCGCTGGCGCTTAAATACTCTCTAAATTACAGTGTGTGTGTGTGTGTGTGTGTGTGTGTCTGTGGCCTGCGTGTGTTTGTGGAGAGCTTGTTGAGACTTCATCTATCTTACTCACTGCACATGTGTCTACTGCTAAGAGTTTCCATGTGTGCACGTGTTCGTGTGTGTGTGTGTGTGTTTGTGTATTTGTTTCCAATCTGTGGCTGATTTTCAGTCTCTGCATGCTTGGAGAAAGCTGACCGTCATTAATCACCTGTGTTTAATGCTTCAGAGGCTTTAAAACAACCGTGTAGCTTTGCACATTTCATCGTTTCACTCACAAGTCTTTCCAGACTGAGTCAAGCATCACTATTTCTACTATATTAAACAGACATCCATTATACCTCAAATCATTATCTCAAATTTCCAATTGTATCCTGACAAACTTGCTCAGAGTACGTTAGCAAGCGCATAGCAACGCGGTGTGTTTTGTGGGCCACAGAAGCGGAGCTGTAATGATTCTGTAAACACCCCTTCAAAGTGAGCGATGGTCTGTGTATCATCTGTGCTATTTGTGCTGACGACTAGATTATTAATGCACGACTGGCTTTCACTCCTCTGATATGTGTGAGAGTGTTTAGTTTTGTCTGTTTGTGTACTGTATCTTTGGGGATTTACACCAGACACAAATCATCTTAATCAGTGTCTTTGTCTGGTATTCCAGGAAACGTCTTGGAATTAATTCAAGGAATAGTTCAGCGAGTTAGAAATGAAAATGTGCCCCAAGCTGTAGAGGAGTTTGTTTCTTCATCAGGTTTGTAGAAATGTAGCATTGCATCAGTGTCTCATCAATGGGTGCTCTGCAGTGAATGGGTGCCGTCAGAATGAGAGTCTGATAAAAACATCACAATAATCCACAGCACTCCAGTCCATCAGTGAACATCTGGAGAAAGACAAAAGGTGAAACACATCCAGCATTAAAACGCAACCCTAATTTAATTTAATTATATTGTTTTTGTATGCTTCGTTTATTTCCTTTAAAACATCTGGCCTATAATTAATTTGGCTTTTTTTTGCACAATAAAGTCTTTACTGTCTAAACTGTGTACACTGAACTGAATTTTTTAATGTAATAGTGACCGGGGACACTTTCATTCTTATGCACACCAGTAAGGTTTTTTTTTTAAGGCATGTTAAAAAAAAATACTTAAATGTCCTAATTGAACTATGGCCTAATCTTGGCTTAACTTAAACCAGGCCTTAATATCTTGAACTATTTAACATCTCAGTTAAGTAAATGTACCTTGTTTTATGGGTTTTAAGATACTTCCCTGAAGAAAAAAAAAAGTGTAATGATTTGTGTGCAGTGAGTTGAGGTTTGGCCAGAGCACAGGAGGGAAAATGATTGATTGTTCTGACAGGGTGACGCATAAGAGTGATTGTTGTTGTTTTGGTCACGTCTTCGTGTATCAGCGAGAGTCGAGCGAGCGAATCGTGTGTTGGACTGCCAGCTCAACTCCAGAGAAGCTGTGGGTTTGGTTTGTAACTATAACATGCATACGGTCCAGCACTGCGACTCTTGGACTCTGTCAAGATGAATATTTAAAGGAGTTGGGTTTTATGTTTGCACACCGCAGGACACATGGTAGTGCAGAAGTGTAAGCCCAAAAAATGGCAAAAATGCACAAAAACAAAAAAATGCGGTGTGGCCAGAAAATGCCCATATCTGCAATTTATTTGCTCCATTTAGCCTTTTGTGCTCCTTTTCTTTTCTTTTACTTTTCTTGCATGTACATGTCTTACTCTAAACACAATTTGCTTCAGTATCGGAGACATATCTATAAATTCATCTTCTCTTTTATGCAGATTTTTCAGGTCCTGAAATAAAACTCTTTAGTTGAATTTTAGATTTTTGTTTCCAGAATATAATTTTTAAATGTAGACTGAATGTGAAACGTTTTTATAAATGTGTAATTATAAAAAAAAAACTACAAATTATTACATATGATTAATTTACAAATATAATGAATTTATGAAATGTATGACACTTACCTACACTATCACATTGACATATTCAATAGTTTTGATCTGGAGGTTTCTGCGTAAAATGCTTTAAATTGAATTTAATTATTTCTGAATATAAATGCCTTGCTTGAGTATTTTTTTTACATTGTGTCTTCATACATATAAATTAACAATAGTAGTATATTATGCTACCTGCTTGCATATGTGTTATTTCATAATTCCTATGAATTCCTTGAATCAGTTTGTTTGCTATATTATTGAAATAAAACACTAACCTATTATTGTCCATGAAATATTGATTATAAATATAAATAAATCCAATCTTTCTTCTGATATATACAGACAAATTAAAGCTAATTGGAATAGTTTGATGGCTGTTTTATTTTCAGCAGGAAGACTTTGATTATTTATTTATTCTTTTTATTTTTCTTAACAATGCCATAGAAATTATTTTTATACCCTTTTTTCCTTTTTATATGAAATGTATATTCATTTTAGATCTTAGAGCTATTCTTCTTTAGTACCTGATTTATTCAACACGTGTAAAAAGTAATGCAAGCTCATAAACCCCAAATGCTGTGGGCAATAAAACTGAAGTATTTTAAGAGGAAAAAGGCGTAGACTTGCACACATAAATCAAGTACATTTTCGAAATAGTTAGAATGTAGAAATTTTTTTTCGAGGATGTTAATTCAAGTTAGTGACAGATGCATTTGTAGATTCATTTTACTAATATATACCTCAGGGGGTTTAATATTATAATTATTATTGAAGGTTATATTCATTGCAAGATTAACATACAAATCAAGCCAATGACACATTTTAGTGTCTAAATCAACTAATGCATTCAAAACTCAACTAGACAACAAACCAGTGCACCAAAACAATCAGACTGGATCTCGTTATTCTTTAATTGCTGTCGTGTTTCCCTGAGTTGCACAGTAAAAACATTTCTCCCCCACAAACCCTAAAATATAATTCAAGTCAATTTAGAAATAAACATGCACATTTTGGCTATAAGACATTACACAGTGTGGCTTGTTTCTTGTGAGAGAATTACATCTGTAACAGTTTAAATAAAGCCATGGGAGTCTTAGTTTTATTTAGTTTGCTTAATAAATAAATGGACAATAGTAGGTCCTGAGGCGAATGAAAACACTTAAGCAAATCCGTTCCTCACTGGTATCCGAGTCCAGGTGCAGTGGTCAGTCTCTGTCCATAAAGAGTGTAAGGAGAGTAAAACGGGCCGGTGGCTGTGTGAACCGGCATCTGCGCCGTGCTCGTTGGTAACGGGCTTTTGGAGTAGGGATGATACCGTGTGCCGAGTCCGAGTGTGTGATGAGGGGTCCTGAGTGCCAGCGGGGCTCCTGGCACATGATAAGCCATGGTTAAAGAGTTGGGATATCCCGACATGAGCTTCTCTGCCCCCGCGAAGGCAGTGTGAGTCCGCAAATGGCTCAGAAGCTCCTCCGAGGACGAGAAGCGCTTGTCGCACGGACCGTTTGCAGAAACCCAGTTGCAAAGGTGCGGCTGGGATTCGTTTGGGAGTATGAAGCCGTATGGGTATAACGGGTGTCCCGGGTGTCCCGGGAACGAAGGTGCAGAGGCGGATAACGGGTGCAGGGGGTGGCTGGGATACATAAGAGTGTATCCGGACTTCAAGGCCGAGGCTGCGCTGTCGTGAGAGCCGCTGGGTGATAGATGGCTAGCGCAGTGGTAGCTCAAGCAGAACGGGTCTCTACACAGACCGCTGGACATGATGGATGGAGGAGACGCTCCGGCGAGGGGACTGGACCCCGCCTTGCTGCTGAGAGCGCTGGACAGCTGAGCATTAATCAACTGGCTGCCTCCGCCCGTTTTGCTCGGGTCCAGAGTCACGCTGTGGGATAGGAAGGGTTGGGAGTAGGCGGGGTACGCCCCGGGGTAGTGTAGTCCGGCCGGGGAGATGGGGAACACGGTGTGGCCCGGCCTGTAAGGTGAAACCGGTGCGATGAGTCCCGATCCGAGAGCGGATGACGCTGGGATGCTGTCGGATGCGGGCGGTTTGGAAACATCCTGTTTGTTGGTCTCGCCGTTGCTCTCGGTTCTCGTCCCGGGTGTATCCGGCGTTTTAGCTGCGTCACGTTCCTTCTTCCCTGGTTTATCCCCTGATTCCGGCCGTCCGGGTTGAGGAGAGACGGAGCTGCAGGAGCTCGGGCTCCGAGGCGTGACCGGCCGGCAGGAGGTGCTCGGAACACGGAAACCGGATTTATCGCCACCCGTGTCTTTTTTCTCCAACGATTTGGCATATGGCTTGAAACTGGATTTGTCCTCGCCACAGATATCGCTGATCTTCAGCGGGCTGGATTTGCAGTCTTTGTCCGAGGCGACTGCGGAGAGTTTGGACGAGGACAGCGGATCTGACTTCCCGATTTGGGAGCACGTTTGTGCGAGGAGGGCGAGGGGACTCTTCTTGGCATCCAACTGTAAAAATAGACAGTTTTAAGTATATAAATATTCAAAATATTGTATAAAATAAGTATCAATTTTCAAATGAATAATATCAAAGAATATAACATTTAAATATTAATCAATTATATTATAAATATTATATGGTACATAAATATTCCAAATATATTCATACTAAAGGAAATCATGCAATTGATGCTGTCCACATTCCATAAACAAGCATTTAAGATACCTTTTTGCCAAAAAAGGGGTTATATTTAGTGTTTATTTATGTTTTGGCATTGAGCACGACTCAGAGACATTAATCAAATGTCAAGAGTTTTTTTATTTTTTATATATATATTTCTTAAAATGTGTTTCCATATGGCAAAATGCATTGTTTCCCTTCACTTCATAGCTAAAATAATTGCATTGTTGGAAGTAGGTCAGTCTTTAAGGAAAGCATTAACATATTATTATTATTAGCCTACAGTTCTTTTTTTTCATCCAAGATTCAATATTGTGCACATTTCCATACATTTTTTCATTTACACTCAGTTAATTTTTTTATTTATCTTTAAATTATAAAAAAATGTAATAAATTAAACGGTTTTGTTCACAGAGCAACTGTCTTTGGGAATTGTATAGAAATTAAGATATATAAGAAAATATAAATACATATGGCAACTGTTCCACAATGTTGCTGCGTGATGCTCTTCCTCATGGAGAATTTCAGAAACGGTAAAGTTTATAGTAATTGTTTATGCATAAACACAATATTTGTATTGTTATTCTACAGACACCAAAATAGCTCTAATATTGCGCTTTATCGTCACTGTTTAATTGTAATTAATATAATTTATCCACGCACTTTGAAATTGGAAGTGGATTTTTTCTTCTTTTTTTGAGTTCCATGTGGAAAGTTAAGAGGTTAAACTTTTTTGGTTAAAAAATCGATTTAATTATAGCCTACTTTTGTGATCGGATCTGAAAAAAAAGAAGAAAAAAAAGCAAAAAAAAAAAAATATTTACGTTGCAACCTCTTGTAAATATTAGCGTATTTTCCACATGAAAAGGCTGCGCATTCGCTGTAATAAGCGTTGAAAATAAAGATTGGAGTTTAGAAAAATGAACGCCGAGACGTTGTTTGATGTGAAACGTCCTCGGAAAGTGTCAGCTGTAACGTTACCTCGATGGGACTGACGGGAGTGGACGGTAACGGCTGCAGATACTCCGGGTGCAGGATGTGTCCGGTGCGCGCGCTCAGCATCTTCAACGCTTTGACGGGCACGCGGTTCGCCTGGCGCTGTGGGTCCGCGGGAGGCAGTAAGTGCAGGAACGGGTGACGGTCTCGCTTCTTGTCCCACACTAGATCAGCCACACTAAACACAGCAGACTCCGTAGGCGGTGTGATCATGTCCCACTTCTCTCCGCGGGATCTGGAAACGCATCTGATGCACGCAAAGTATCTCCAGGGAGGCCAAACGAATGGCAAGAGGAAAAACAGAATAATCCTTAAAGGTTGTTGCTGGGGAAGGCGCACAAGGAGAGCTCGGAGCGTATCTTATGTTACGCGTTGCGCACTTGTATCGAGCTCGTCTCACACACCGGGCGCGTTCACGCGCACCCGAGATTAAAGCCTCCACCGCCGGCCAATCACAGCGCGGCGTGGAGTGATTGACAGCTCCGGGGGAGGTGCCGTCGCCTTTGTGGGCGTTTGTTTTGGCCATATCTAAGAGGTAAAAACACATCATTATAAATCACATATTGTTATGAAATACATTTATAAGCTGTGGGTATATTCTTTTAACACGAATACAAAAAAGCGAATTAGTGTTATTAATATATCTAGTCTGATTAGAACATGATGCAGGTCAGATGACTTCATAGGCAGTAACCTGTCATATTAGATATGTCTGCAAGCTATAAACACAACTTGAGCACTGCTGCACCAATTCAATCGGCCCCTAATAAAATCACCGCACTCTTGGTGACACGTCCAACTAATATTTCCAAAAACCATAATGCACAGGGGTATAAAATGAATTAAATGAGAGAAGAAACCATAAATGTCATATCTGGTTATTAAAATGGCATGCAAAAATATGATGTTGCGTCTCTGAATATTAAGTGTGTACTAATCCAGTGGTGATTGTTATGAATCATTGCGTCGGCGCTGATGGATGAGCGGGGGTTGCTGCTTTCAGCTCTGCGTTCTGCGCGTGAGTTATGAGGGCCAGAAACTCCCCCTTTATTGTGCGGGTGATGGATGACGCAGAGCGCACGGGCGTTATTCCATAATGGGAACACGTTTCAGACGGGCCATATTTCACCACATTTAAGTAGAAAGTTTTGAACGCCTCCTCCATATTTCACATGCCTCTGGCATATTTATGGAAAACTCCACGCATGCAAATATAATTACACGCCACAGGCTGTAGGACTAAACGCCAGGTACATTTGTGTAACTGATTTATACATTTAACTCAGATTTTCAGTAAATCATATCTGTAATATGCATGCTTTTTAAACTATAAAAATGCATGCATGCACTTTTAAAATGCATGCATTTTGATTTGTTTATTTACTTATTTTTTTCAATAAGCCTTCAAACTTGTTTAAACTACTGGGGATAGGAAATATTTCTGCTACTAATGAAATTAATAATTAATTAATATAAAATTTTCTATTTTACTTGTTTGTTTTTATCTGAGATATCCACATAATAGAGACAGAAGGCAGAATATTAATAATCAGATATTTAATTAACATTTTATTCAGACATTTTATTTTGTGTCTTTCTTTTTCTTTTATTTTGCTTTATTTTATTTTAAAGGATTTTAACTGGACACAAAATTTTAAATAACTTATAGTATTTTGAGTAGTCAGACACTTTTTTATTTATATTTATTTTTTATTATTTTATTTATTTAATACTATATTCAGATAACATGTTGACAGGGTCTATTTTGTTTTATTTTAATCATTTTAATTAAATGTAGTTTAATAATAAAATTTTCTTCATCTATTTTATTATATTTTATTATTTTATTTTAAAGGATCTGAATTGGACACACAAATTTAAATAATATATACAGTATTTTGAATATTTAGACACTTAATATGAATTATTTATTTAACATTATATTCAGATAACATTTGACCAGGATCTGCTAATTTTCTATTATTTATATGGTGTTTTGTATTATCATTGCAAATGCATTTTAACTTTACAAATATGATTCCACACTAGAAATACGAATCCATTTGAATATATAGGCCTGAGCGAGTTTTGGAGGCTTATTAGGATTGTACAGATTCTGGTAGTTAATAGCATTTATGATTGTGTTTAAAGTTGCATTTAGTCGCATTATGTTTTATATTAAGTCACCATCATGGAAATTTTAATACTTTACTCACTGTTTTCAATTATACAGAGTATATTAAACTATTCTGAGTGCAGATATATTGTGCAAAAGAAGTAAAACAAAAAGCCCTTCATTGCTTGTCCAGAGAGGAGGAGCAGTTAGTAACAGATAAGCGTTGTAATTGAACGTATTGCTTTTATTGGGAATTGGAAACTCTATGGAGATTCGTTCATTCATTCAACAGGAGCATGTGAAGCTCTGCTCATTATCTCCTCCTCATTAATCTATGCCAGAGACGCATCGAGCAGGACCTGATGGGGTAGTAGAGCAAGAGAAAATGCCATTAACTACCACCGAGCACATGCAAACATACGGTGAGCTGCTTTCCCTGGACGCCATGTGGTCAGGCAGCAATGCAATAAATAAAGCTGCCTGCAAACAAGGGGGAAGAAAACACCACCATGTTCATCCTCTGGTAATACTAACCTGAAAACTGCAGTCATTCTTGTGCTTAGAGCTGTTAATGCTAATAGAAACCAAAGCAAACACAATATATTTGGCATTTTATTTATTTATTTATTTATTTAATTTATAATTTTGTTATTTCTTTCTTTTGTTTTGTTTTTATTTTACTTTTTAAAATTTTATTTAATTTAAATTAATTTTATTGATTTTTTTTGTCATGTTATTTTCTTTTCATTTTCATTGATTTTATATTTTATTATTTGAATTTTATTTTTGTTATTTTATATTTTACTGTCACTATTTTTATATCAATTTATTTTTATTTATTTATTGTTTTTTATGTGTAATTTTGTAATTTTTTTTTTTTGTAATTTATCATTTTGTTATTTTATTTTATTTTATCATTTTATTTAATCATTTTATTTATTTATTTATTTCTCTTTAAAGATCTGAATTGGGCAGAATTGAAAATAAGATATTGCGTATTCTGAGCATTCAGACACTTACAGTCATGCATCAAATATCAGAATGTCATAACTTCTGTTTGATATTTTGTTGTGAGAAAAGCTGCAGCAGATGACACATGATTTTGACATTTTGTTATCTAATGCAAAGACATTCAGACACATTTAAGTGTCACACGAGTGTCTAAATACTTTCTTAGGTTGCTGCATGGTTTAACAGCTCTTGTCATTAGTGCAGAGTGAAAGGCTTTAATATTGACACAGAACGACAGACTGAGCCATTAGCTCTGACAGGAAGAGAAACAGACAGACAGGTTTAGATCGGTGAAAGGAGACAGTCATGTCTCTAAGCTGTCATTTTATACCTTCTTTCTCAAGCTGTCAAGAAGCTCGAGCTCTTAAGAGGAGTTTTAACCTTGTCACAGGGACTGCTGTCATCTCTCACCGCTGTTGAACAGAGTCCTTCAGACAAACTGGTTTCTCTCTTATAGCGCTTGAATCAACAGATGCAAAGATCAGGCGCAAAGTTGCATGAATGTATGGAGATTTCATTGTGGATCTGTGCTTGTTAGACTTTAGACTGTGTTTTTGTCATTTTAGTAGAAGATACTGTACAGTATGTCTATAGTTTATATATATATATATATCAGTACTAATATATATCATCTAAATGAAAATGAGAAATGTTGCTCGGGCAGCTATAGCTTACAAAGATTTTTTACATTTGATTTCAGTTAACCTTATTTAAAGCTGTTTGTTTTTTATTTATTTTTAAATATTTTCTGCTTTCATGTTAATGTTAGTTGAAGTTTTAGTAGTTTTGTTGTGTTTTTCATTTGTATTTTTATTTAATGTTTATATTGTTTTTTTATTTTTTATTTTTTTTAGTTTTAGTTATTTTAAGTTAAGCTATAATCGAAATGTGAAGGGGGAAACTAGCTGAAATAAACAGAATTTCTGTCAACATTTATTTTATTTAATGTAATATGCATGTTTTTAATGGTTTTAATTTTAGTTATAATAACCCAGATTTTTTTTTTTTTTTTTTTTAATAATAATTTTAGTTTTAGCTAACACTGATAGCAGGAGATATCTTTTCTTTTTTTTTCATCTAAACTCATTAAACATACAATATACCTTGAAGTCCTAGTATGACATTAAAATCATATTCCAAAAATTTAACAGCACATTCACATGTTTCATAGTTCTATAATATTTAAAAATATTTAATCTTCTTTTAGCAAATATTTTATTTATTTATATATATATATTGCATTTATTTTATCAAATATTGTGATTTGGACTGCTATATTTCATGAAAACCATCTAAATATCTAAAAGTGTATTTATAGATTATATTGTGATTTCAATGAGCCCCTTTTGTTTATTTTATATTCGATTTCAAGAATTATTAGCTTTCCATCAACTCCTCAACAAAACCCCATTTGGGAAACCAGATCTATAGTTTAAACCTTACATGCATTTCATATATGCATATAAAATGCATGAGATTATTAAAAACTTAGACTATTTTGTGTACATTTAAAGCTATGCACTCCATGCTTTTGTATGCATACTCTCTTTATAATCTACAGAAAGTCATACAGGTTTGAAAAGACACGAGAGTGAATAAATGAGAGCATTTTCATGCTGCAGTCTTAAACTCTGAGCTGACGGGAGCCATTCCCCACGACGTGATCTACAGCTGAAAACCACTTTGAGAAGACGTGCTTCTGACTGCGGCGTTCATCTCCAAAGCAGGTGTGTCTCAGGTGCGTCTCGCCTTCATTAGTCTGGCAGCGTTAACCCCATCAGGCCCTAAATAACATCTCAAACTCTCAAAAGTGTTCAAGTCTGTTTGAAAAGTGTGACTGTGGACACAACTTGGACTCTTCTTTTTAAGGGTGTCTTATTAATTAGTTAAAGCCGTGGACCTCAGAAACTCGTCGAGACGGAGGGATTACAGACGGACATCCACATTAATCAGCAGGTGCGTCTGACTTCAGTACATCTGACGATCCTGGCATCCTCCAGCACGTCTGGAACGAATTCCTGCTACGTCTTCAGCCGAAGCGCCTGACGTCTGCCGTATTATTGTCAGAGGAACGCTTTGAAAAATCCTGATGTTCTGACGGCCCTTCGCTTTTACTAATAGTCTTATGAGGATCAGTTTGGCACAACGTTTCTTTAAGGAAATTCGGTCCAGTCTGTGGCCACCTTGGCAGTTTTCAATGTAAACGATAGACATATGCGCTTGGAGAAAACTGTTTGTTATGATTATGTTTATATAATAACCAGACGACAACTGATGGTTACACATAGAGTTTCTCCTGCCCTTTATAATGTCTGACATCAGTAGTTAAAAATAATAATAATAATAATTTTATGATACTGTAGGACATTTATGAGGAGAAATGGTGTAGAATTTACTTTTTTATAAACTTTTTGCATGTGCTATTAAATTTCACAAATAGTTACAAAGAAACGGCAAGCGTCACATTAATTTAAAGTAAACATGAAATTTTGAAGTGGAAAGACTCTGGACAACTAATTATTGTTTTATTTATTACTTAATACATTATAGTTTTCTTTCCTTTTTTTCTTATTTCCTTTTTTCCCCACTTCTATTTCAGTTTCTTTTTAAATCGTTTTCCTTCCTTTAACATTTCCCAATCCTTTATTTCTGTTTCTCTTTATACATTTCTTCTGTTCCTTTTCTCTCCTTTTTCCATTTCAGTTTACTTTTTACTTCCCTTCCTGTTTTCTTCTTCCATTTCCTTTTCCTTCCTAATATCCGTTTTTTTCCTAACTTTTCAATTTCCCTGTACTTTTCAGTGTGTTTCTTTTTTTACATTTCTTCTTTTTCTTTCAATTTCAGTTTACATTTTAAAATTTCCCTTCCTGTTTTCTTTCTTTCTTTCTTGTTTTCGTTTCTTTTCATTTTTGTTTCTATGTGTTTATTTCCATGTTTAAATGTGGGTGGGGGGGTATAATTTTTGACATAAAAACAAAGAGAAAAGTAACAGTGTACTTTTTCAACTTCCATTTCCTTTTCTTTCCTCATTTCAGTTACTTTTTTTTATTTTTCTTCCTTTCATTTTTGCTTCTTTAACGTTTATATTTCCATTTGTTTTTATTGTTTTACTTTTCATTTCTTTTTTAGTTTAATGAAAGTTTTCTTTCCTTCATTTCTTATTTCCTTTTCTTGTTTTCTTTCCTTTTTAATCTTCAATTTCCAATTTATAGGATCTTGATATAAAAAGAAAGAAATGTTATAATGTAAACTTTTCTTTTTGCTTTACTCCCCATTTTACCATGGTAAAAACAGACGGGTGACAACTGTAAACAACCAACACTATTGACCTATGCTATATTACTTAGAAGAATTGTTCTAATTATTATTATTTAATACATTTAAATTAAATTTAGGCCTCAAGCAAGAAGAAACAAGGCTGAAATGTAATTTTAAATGCATAAAAAAATTAATAACTGAGTTCATGTTGGTTGTTTAATGTTGTCAAGGAAGGTTGCATATTAACAAAATATTAATATTAACAAAATAAAAGTTGAATTAAAAGCATTTTCACTACACTCTATTGTTTAAAACCAAATGTTGGGTTAAAAAGTGAATTTCAAAATGAAACCCAACAGATGGACTAGTGTAGTTTCAGACTTTTGACCAGCTCTTATTCATACCTGAATGCTTTATCGATGAGTTTGTGTATTTTGGCAGAATGTAGCTTGTGTTGAGAGTTTCTCGTGTGCGTCTGAATGAGATCAGGTTAAGTGCATTAACGCAGTGATGGGATTACTGTCACCCGAGTGCCTCGTCGAATGAATAGTCTTACCGTGTCTCATGGTCCAGATCAGGGATTACCTGCCAGGAAGCTTCGCTCAGGATTACAGAGCGCTGAGACAGTCAGGTGAGGATGAGGAGTCACGTCCCATGATGCTTTTCACCGCCCTGCGCTCTGACAGTATGGCTATTCAATCTTTCCCTCTTTGCAGAATTTCTGTTTATTTCCCTTTGCTTTCCATTTTCTTTTCCTATTTCCTTTTTGTTTTGATATCTTTTGCCTTCCTTTATTTTCTGTTTCTTTTTTCCTTCACTTCACTTCTTTTTAAACCTTTACATTTCCTTTACTTTTTTTCCAATTCACTTTACTTTTTACTTCCCTGTCTGGTTTCTTTCCTTCTTCCCTCGTCTCCTTTTCCTGTTAGTTTCTTTGCTTTTCCCACTTCTCCTTCCTTTTTTCTCATTACTGTTTCTTTGCATCCATTTTTGTCTTTTCCTTTTCATTTAATTTTCTCTTCTCATTGAGTTTCTTATTTACTTCCTTTCCTGTTTTTTTTCTTCCTCTTGTTTCCTTTCCCTTTTGATTTTTTTTTACTTTTCCAACTTCCGTGTTTGTTTCCTTTCTCATTTTGTTAATGTTTAACTCTTTCACTTTTTATTTCCCTATATTTCCCACTTTAGTTTCCCTTACTTTTCCCTTTCTTTTCTTATTTCCATTTCCTTTTCCATTTCCTACTTCCCTTTGTTTATTTTTGTTCATTTCCATTTCCTGTCTTGTTTCCTTTTTTCTTTTCATTTTTCCCTTTCCAGATACTTTTTTTTTACTTCCTCCATGTTTTCTTTCCTTCCTCTCTCTTTTCTGTTCTTTTTTTTCCTTTTCTTTTTTGGTTCCCAATTTTTAAGTTTCTTGTTTCCTCAGTTTCTTTCTTTCTTCCTCATTTCTATATTATTTGACCTTTTTGCTTAGTTTTACCTTGATTTCCTTTCCCGTTTCCTTCACATTTTACTATTTTCTGTTCCTTTTCCAGTTACTTTTTACTTCCTGTTTTCTTTGCTTCCTCTCTCATTTCCGTTTCATGATTATTTCCTGATCTTTCTTATTTCCATTACCTTTCTTGTTTTCCTTACTTTAAGCCTTCTGTTTTCTTTTACTTGTTTTTTTCCTTGCTATTTGGCACTGATGGTCCGTCACAGAAAATATGGACAATGTGATGCAAATTTAGTCCAGTAACAATGTTCATCCAGAATTGAAAGACCTTCCACATGATACCATTTCATAATGAATGCTTGGAGGCGTCACGTTTGATGCAGATCCTCAGTATTAAAGCTGGGCTGTCAGGCGCATGTTTAAAGCAGCGTGCCTCTTCCTTTTCTCTCCACTGTCCTGCGTGAGCTGGATTTGTGATCTGTATGCAGTCTCTGTATCATGTCTCCCGTCAGCGCTCAAGTTTTCTGTGTCTGGGTTGTGTTTAGCAGCAGCTCATCAGAATGAATGATGAAGTGTGAAACGGGACGGGAGGCAGGTGCTCCCTCAGGCTGCCTGATCTCTCGCTCTCTCACTCCTTTACACCAAATCAGTGGCGTCCTGTGGACCGCACGGCCTGCTGGGATTGAGCCTCGAGGGCCTGACGCACACCGAGTCTTTCAGGAGACTGCGTCAAGTTTAAAGCATCATGAGGAGAGAGATCGGCTTCGAGTAACTCATCAATCGTCTTGATCTGTATTGACCTTCAACTTTCAGATTAGAATGTTGCTTATGTTGCATCAATAATGCAATACATAAAAATCATTTACTGCCTGTCTACAGAATTCAGATTCGACAAAACAGAGAAAAATCTAGTTAATTAATTTGTTTGATATATTAGTTATCCATTCAGGTACTTATGTATTTATTTTGGTACTAGTTATCTATTATTTATGTATTTATTTATCCATTTAGTAGCTCCAGTTAGTTACAGTAAGTATTCATTTTGGTATTTATTTAGTAACTGAGTGCATTTATTTAGTTATTTAATTATTTATTAAATCCTTCAGGTTCAAATGAGTGGTTCATGGATGTGTGAGGATATTGTGTGTGTGTTGGAGGGTCTTCTCCGCTCTGCTGGTGTGTGTGTGTGTGTGTGTGTGTGTGTGTATGGTTCTGATGGAGCCACCTGTATCTTGCCGTGGTGTTAATGAGAGTCTCGGCTCCTGCTGAGCTTAAATCTCCAGCGTTAGTTTCGCTCTGTTGACCCGTGTGCTTCCCAAATGATCTGGCTCCAGCACTCAGATTTTACTCCGGACATCAAGTGGCGATTCTACACTGTTCCCAAATCTTGATGGATTCATGCTGTTGGCAGCAAATAATTCCCCACACAAAACACATTGTGGTCAATGGAGATCATGATGAGGGCATGTCACACAACCTGTCCGGTCTGGCACCTGACTGGCATCATCTAAACAGCTTCACTTTGACATGGAAAGTGCATTTCCTAAAAAAAAACAAAAATTGCATTTGTGACTTCAGGCATCCGGTAAAGATTTTTACAGGCCCAGAAATGAAAGAAAATGAACACGAATGATGCCACTTTTGAAAAAATACCATGATACTATTGTACTGTGAAGCGCACGGTTATTGTCATTAACTAAAATTAAAACTATATATATATTTATATGCATGTATATATGTACACATGTTTCTTAAAATAAAATAAATATAATAAAATTAAACTTATTTCAGCTAGTTAACAAGGAAATATTTCTCTTCTGAAATTACTAAAAGTAAATAAACAAAAACAAATTAATAAATAATATAGTAAATATACATTTAAAAAAATATACATTTAAAAAAGCAAAAACTAATAAAAATGACAAAACACAACAACATTTCTAAAACTTTAACTAAAATGAAAATAAAAAATAAAATCATAATAATAATAATAATAACATTGTTTAGATGTTAGTATTTTGATTTGTACTACGATAATGAAGGATTACTATATGCATGCATCTACAAAAGTCTTTAATATAATAATTAATAATTTGGAAATGGAGAATTTTAAATAAGATATTGAAAGTAATAATAAAAATAATAATTTTATATAAAATGTATATAATATTTATACTTTTAAAATTTATATAATATTTGTTAAGTTTTATATAATAAAAATACATATTGCTTATATATATATAATTTTTTTTATTTATTTTTTTATTGTTACCTCTTGTTTAGATTGTGTTTGTGGGCTGTTTATGAGCTAAGTGCCACACATCTTTTTACTTTTGTTATTTTCCCGAGTTGTTTGAGACATACTGAAGGATCAGATGAAGTTGAGTAAGAGTGAGCTGAAAACAGGCGTTTCTCCAGGCGATGTGAAATGAACCATTCGCTGTGAGATTGATGGGAACAGCAGATCTGTGGCTTTCAGCATGTGATTCAGACACAGCTGCTGCTGCGGTTACACGCCGATCAAACACCACGCCGGCCTAATCACACACTTTTATTGTCCCTTCTAGGTGAGCTGAACTCTCAAAACCAAACTAATATACTCACAACACCCACGTTTACTCAAAAACTGTGAAGGAACTGTGACGTCAGTGTCAGTTTGCAAGTGAACTGACATGCACAAGTTTTATTCAGTAATTTGATATACACTTAATGAGTAAAAACTTGATTTTATGCATGCATCCAATGAGAAAATAATAATAAAAAGTATGTGTATGTATGTTATATGATGTGTGTGTGTATGTATATATATATATATATATATGCTATATTCAGTAAACTTGTGGATAATGTTTTATTTTTATTATTGCCACCTCAAATATCTCCCTGAAAATGTACATTTAAACCATAAAAATGATTAATTATTTAAATACATTTACATTTACATTTATTCATTTAGTAGACGCTTTTATCCAAAGCGACTTACAGATGAGGACAGTGGAAGCAATCAAAAACAACAAAAGAGCAATGATATATAAGTGCTATAACAAGTCTCAGTTAGCTTAACACAGTACACATAGCATGGGATTTTAAATAATATAATAAATAAAAAGAAAACAGATAGAAAAAAAAAATAACAGAGCGAGCTAGTGTTAGACATCTTTGTAATTAAGTTGTAAAATAATGTAATTCTTGTAATTAAATTGTAATTCTTTAATATTATGGTATAACTCATCATACTAACATCTAAACAGTGTTATGTTAGTATCATTGATATACTATTATAGTTTTTATTAATATTTTGCATTAGATTTTATTTTAATATCTTAAACATTTCGTATTTTGGAGGGTTTTGTCATTTTTTATATTATTATTTTATTTTTTATTTGTTATGCATTCAGAATGTGATTTTATATATATATATATATATATATATATATATATGCATCCACAATGAGGTCACATGGTTCGAGGGGAGGAGTTACAAACTAAGGGATTGATGACATTTGTGTTAGAGTTGAAGCAAAATCAAATCAGTAACTTCATGAAGCCTTTCTTCTCTCTGATGAATTCCTGCAGTTTAATGGGTTTATATTTGGTGATTTAAAATCTAACTTTATTTCAAGTGTTTCTGGACACTGAAGGGGCTGATCCACACCCTGTGAACAGACTTCCAGTAACTCCCTCCACAAACACTAACACACACACACACACACACACACACACACGGACAGCTGGCTGTGTGAAAAGGTAAATACGTTTTAAGATCTCGGGTCGAGCGTTCAGTGAGAATTTAAAGCCGTGGCATTTGCAGTGCAGCTGTTTGTCACAGCGCTGTCTAAAGAGAAGAACATCAGCAGACTCCGCTGACCTCAGACTGACCCTGACACACACCAGCTGCGAGTCAGATGCCTCACACTGAAAGCATTCATTTAGGCAGTTCGGAGTCCTTCCAAACCTGTGTGACTTACTTCCGAACTTCCAAAATTGATTTGCTAAAAATGTGCTCACCCTCAGCCTCAGGTCATCCAAGATGTAGATGAGTTTGTTTCTTCTTCGTCAGATTTGGAGAAATGTAGCATTGCATCAGTGTCTCAGCTAAACAAAAATGTAAACGGTGCTTGATCTGTGCAGATTTCTCTCCTGATTCAGGCCAGACCACTTTCTCACATTATTATTGATAGAGAAGGACTCATATTTTAGCCAGAATTAACAATCTGAGGTCAAAACGTCTTAATGCTGGATGTGTTGCATCTTTTGTCTTCTCCAGATGTTAACTGACGGACTGGAGTGCTGTGGATTATTGTGATGTTTTTATCAGACTCTCATTCTGACGGCACCCATTCACTGCAGAGCATCCATTGATGAGACACTGATGCAATGCTTCATTTCTACAAACCTGATGAAGATTCAAACTCAATCTAATCTGGGATGTCCTGAGGGTGAGCACATCTTCAGTAAATTTTTTTTTATTTTTGGCTGAACTATTCCTTTAAACAGATTACTAACTGGAGGTATTTTGCATGTTCGTGATTTCATTCAAATTGCTGGATAGTTTATTGCTAGCTGTTTGGCCCTCAGGTGCAGGTGTGTGTGTGTGTGTGTGTGTCTTACCTGTGCTAATGGCTGTTCTCGAGTGTTTGTTCTGCTGACAACTCGGATCATCTTCATCAGTTCAATCACGTCTCTCCGGCTGATCGTCTGAACTGAGACTGACCTCTTACAGGAATGTTACGGGTTCGATAAAGATCTACTGTCAGCATACAAAGTGTTTTGATGTTGTTTACCACAGAAGACAATTTTGAAGTTATAATTATAAACAATAATCACGTTACTTTAGTGCATAGCCACTAAACTAATAACGTTAACAACATGCACTACCATTAAAAAGTTATTTTTGTTTTATGTTTATGTTTGTGCTCACCATGGCTGCATTTATTTGATCAAAAATACAGTTAAAACAGTAAAATTGTGAAATATTATTTCAATTTAAATCAGCTGTTCTCTATGTGAATCTGTGTTAAAGTGTAATTTATTTCTGTGATGCTCCGCTGTATTTTCAGCATCATTCCTCCAGTCTTCAGTGTCACATGATCTTCAGAAATCATGAAAATATGATGATTTACTGCTCGAGAAACATTTCTGATTATTATCAGTGTTGAACACAGTCGTGCTGCACAATATTTCTGTGGAAACTGTGATGCATTTTAATTTTCAGGATTCGCAGATGAATAGAAAGTTCAAAAGAACAGCGTTTATTTGGAATAGAAATCTTTCATAACATTATACGTGTCTTCACTGTCACTTTAAATTGAACTTCTTTTATTCTTTACACTTTAACTTCTTTTATTCTTACTGACCCCAAATGTTTAAAGGGTAGAATGTTTTCCAGGTGTCTGGAAGGGAGGGATTGATATTATCCAGAAAAGAAAGTTGACAACTTAGTTATCATATTTTGATTAAAAGATTGCAAAAGCAAACAGGTTTTATTATTGGGAGTGACGTGCTCTGATTAATCAATGACTGTGAGAGCAGGAACATGCATTAAGAAAGCAAACAGTTGTGTTCTGATTTAATGTTGACTCTAAACCTGCAGCATTCCTGTCAGAGGTCACCCAGAGGTCAGAGCATCAGCACAAACACCAGCGCGTGCTCTTTATCGTCTTGTCGAGTAGCTTGTAAAGTCTACAGGAAATGTCTTACAGGATGCATGTAAATCACACGACAGCTTCTCCATGAATCCTCAAGCTCTCAGCAGACAATAAAATTCCACCGGATAGACACTTTCTCTCACTCGCATGTATGAAACAGAGCTGTTGTGTGTGGCATCAGAGCGGTGTTCATCAAACACACACACACACACACACACAGGCCTCACTGGATCTTATCACCTTAGCAGTTCATTTCCTGTGTGAACGTCGACAGTGTTTGTGGTGAACTGATTTTATACACCGCTATTCTCCTGAAACGCTGAACAAACGCTCCTTCAGTAACATTAATGGAATGTTCGTTCAAATTTTGGCTGATCTATAATTTATAGAACCATTAATTGCATTCAGTTTATGTTATTTAAAATAGTGTTTATTTACATTAGTAATTCAAATTTACTAAGTACTTAAATTACATTCATTTTAATTTTTACAAAACACAACAAACAAGTTTTTACAGTAACATTTATTGAATGTTCATATCAAAGCTGCCCGGTCTTTAATGATGTTATTTAATGTTATCCAACATTTTTTAAAAGTTAAAGTTACTACTTGTTTCAGAATATTCAGAGAACATTCATAAATAATGCTCCCATAAAGTTTGCAAAATGATAACGTTCCCTTAATATTCAAAACATTTTTATACAAATAAATATAGATAGAAGGATAGATAGATAGATAGATAGATAGATAAGATAGATAAAGAGAGAGAGAGAGAGCGACAGATAGATAGATAAATATAATTTAAATCAAAATAAGAAATTATAGAACATCATTAATTTATAAAATAAAATTACAATAAGAAATTAATGTGATATAAATTTATGAAAAACTATAATAGTATTATAAATATATAAAGTGTTAAAATATATTATAATTTATATTTTCATATGCATATTTTTAATTAGTTAAAAATATATATATACACACACTCATAGATAGATACATAGATAGATAGACGGATGAAGTGTGTCTAGTTTTTGTAATTTTTATCTCTTTTTATTTTCAGGCAATCCCATGATGCATTGCATGAGCTCAGTGTAAAAAAATCCAGAAAAAAAATCTTCAATCAATATTTAAAAGTAGTGCTAAAAGGGTTAAAACAGATTATTTACCAAATTATTGTATTCTTTTGGAGGTGTACATGCATGGTGTGTGTGTGTGTGTGTGTGTGTGTGTGTGTGTGTGTTGATGGATCATTAACAGGTTCTCAGGTGGGAGTCAGAGAAACAAACGTGACCCAATCAGCTGCTGCCTGTCAGAAAGTGACATCATAATCTCAGTCTTCAGCCCCGGATCTGTTTGTGTGTCAGGTGTGTCTTCCTGGCCTCACCTGTCATTAACAGAGCCATTAAGAGCTTCTGAGGCCATTCCAGCAGCTTTAATTACACGCTGCAGCTCAGGACAGTCATCATGGACCGCAGAGCAGCTCTCTGAGATTCAGATGCTTCAGGATTAAAGGCCTGTTCAAACTGGATTCACTGTTCATGGGTTTCTGGGGCAAAATCACACGGATTCATTCAATGATCCTCAGCTGCTCAGTATATCAAAATCAATGTATCGAGGAACTTCTGGAGGTACCTGGGAGAACCATGCAAATACTAATCAAAATTAATATAATTAATAAATATAATCATAAATGTGTATAAAATCCTATAATGTATTAATTAATTCCTAAAAATAATATATACTATGAAATATTATAGATTAATATAATAATAAATAAATATTAAATAATGGTTTTATGGATCAGGGTTATTATGTTTAACTGAGACAAAAAAAAAAAAAACTACAACCATAAAAATGGCAACATTTATTATTTTACTTACATAACTAAAACTTAAACTGAAATAAAAATAAATAAAATAAGAACTGTAAACACTAAGAAAAATCAAAAACATAAATTATAATAGGTTAAGAGTGACACTAAAATAACACATTTATTTAGTTAGTTCGTTTCAGTAGTTAGTTTTTTTCATAGAACCATTAACTGCATTCAGTTTGTATTAATTTATAATATTATTATTATATTTTTAGTATTCAAATGCATTAAGTTATGTAACATTAATTTATATTTGCGATTTGATTATATTTACAAAGTTAGATTATTTATTATTGCCATTTTAACTATGAATGTATTATTTTCTCCACAATTTATAATTTCTCTTTCTCTTTGTCTTTTTTTTTTTATGTCAGATTGGGTAATTTGTTATCAAAATCTTTCTCAAACACCTGGCACTGTACTGACCGTAATGAGCATCTTCAGTAAAGAAAGTGAAGTTTTATCCCAGTGACACTAGGAGAATCGCAGGAATGAAGACCAATCGGAATTCAGTATGCTAATACTATGATGATGTCATCACTGCTGGATACATGTTGAACATTCTGAACTGAACATTCTATCAGGGTAAGTCAAAGAGCGGTCAGACTGTAATATTACATTTCTCAAAGTATCACATTTAGGCTACAACCTCCAAAACCTGACAATCTACAGTTTGTGTGTGTAACAGTTAGAGCTGAATTAATGAGAGAAGTTGAACTCAAACCCTGAGCAGACTCTGTCTCTCTGTTTCTGTTTCTGATGATGTATGTTGTGTCTGTGATTCTGCTCTTCTTTTCTCGCTCCTCGTTTATCATGCTGATCACGTTTTTCTCCACTCATTCTTCTCTTATTTCTCACAAAGATAAATTCAGACCACGTGTGGACGAGGCCATGAACTGAATTCGGAGTTTTAGATTTTATGAAGCGCACACTAGCAAGCAACTACAAATTTTGACCAAAAAAGACTGAAAAGACACTACAGTAAATCCTGCTAATTGGTTAACTTTGTTCCCTTAAAGAACCATAATATTATCCATATTATTCAGGACCATGGTTTGTTCTAGAACAAACATAAACTAATTGCTTTTGTTTTATGTATTTTAATTTTAAATATTATATTAATTTACCGTTTTAATTTTAATAATAGTAATTTGTTATTAAGATATTTGACAAATAATTTAAAATTGTAATTATAATTATATTATTTTGTCATTTTATTAAACCTGTTTATTGGTTAAATTTAAGTTTCTTTACTATATATGGTAAAAACGGTAATAGGTCAAATGGGACATTTTATGTAATTTTACAGTAAAATACTGTTCAGTGTACAGTGTTTTAAGTCATCTTATAATTTATGATGAAAAATGTAAACTTATATTCCCAGAATTCCCTCTGTGACACTTAACCTTAATTTCTTTTTAAATTTATAATTATGTTGCTTAGTTTTTACTTTCTTATTTTCTTTCTTTGTATTTTGTATTTGTATTTAAAAATATATATTTGGGTATATTAATGTTATATCAGTTAATATAATATAATATATATGTTTTTACTGTAAATTTAAGTTCAATCTGTTACATTTACAATGTTACTACCATATATTGTGTGTGTGTGTGTGTGTGTGAGAGAGCGTGTGTGTGTGTGTGTGTGAGTGTGTGTGAGTGTGTGTGTGTGAGTGTGTGTGTGTGTGTGTGTGTGTGTGTGAGTGAGTGTGTGGGTGTGTGTGTGTGTGTGTGTGTGTGTGAGTGTGTGTGTGTGTGTGTGAGTATGTGTGTGTGTGAGTGTGTGTGTGTGTGTGTGTGTGTAAATGCTGAGATACTAGCCATGTCTCTTAACACATGATTGATGAACTCCATCAGAGAGAGAGAGAATGTGATGAACACAAAGATCTGAGAGACAGTGATGGATGTGTGCTGATTCCGGCTGTCGTTCGACACTCTCAGTTTTGTCATCGTGTTGTGTTTAATGAATGAGTGTGTGCTGTAGTTATTGTGAGTCTCGCAGTCTCAGACCATTCACTTACACTGGACCTCAGAACAATCTCCTCAATGGTTGAGAAACACACAGAATGAATGACTTTCGCTCTGATGATTTGCATGTGTTGATGTGAATCTGAGCTCTGATGTAATGTCATTTAACATCTTTCTGCTAAATTAAACTGGTCTGCTATTCTTTCCTGGCAAGTTTGTGTGTGTGTGTTTTCTGTTGGAACTCAATCTGACACCGGTTTGGTTTAGAAAAATCAGCTCTGACTCTTTAAACCTGCCGGGTTTGTGCAGGAATGAGTGTCAACAGCGACTGGAGGGAGGTGTCAGAATGACGTAAAAAACATACACTAGATCTTTCAAAAAGAAAAACATTAAAATTCTGCCTTGGTAAGCAGAAGAGAGTTTCTCTCTCTCTCTTTCTTTCTATCTCCTCTGCTCACCAGGGCTGCATTTATTTGATCAAAACTAGAGTAAAATTGTGAAAACTTTTTACTATTCCAAACATCTGTTTTCTGTGTGAATCTCTGTTAAAGTGTAATTTATTTTTGATTTTTACATTTTATTTTTCAGGATTCACAGATGAACAGAAAGTTCAAAAGAACAGCTTTTATGTGAAATATAAATAAATTGCTAAATTTAATTTCACCCAGAATGTAACGTTGTCTGAACATTTATTTTTAATATTCTGAGAATATTAAAATGTTCAGTTTTCTCATTGGGATTAGAAAGTTCGGAACATTTTTATAAAACTTTCTTCTAATTTTATTTTATTTTCACCCAAAACATAACATGTTTATTTTTAACATTCTAAAAATGTTTTCATTCATCAAGGAAAAGTAACGTTATGTGGATATTTAAAGAATGTTGCTTTTTAGTTGTATAAGCATATAGCGAATATTACTGTCATTAGAACGTTCCATAAATATAACACGTTGTCCTAACGTTTATTTAACGTTTAAAAAGTGCTTCTGCGGACGTTCTCTGTTAGCTGGGATCAAAGCACAGCACAGAATGAAGTTTGGTGTTAAATCTGTTCTTTTTTCAGGCAGGTGTGTGTCCAGTGTTCTGTGTTTGTTTCTTCCAGAGCTCTGATTAATCTGTAACTCAACATTACTGACTGCCAATTAGAGCTGATTTATGATCCTGACGGGTGTGGATGTGTTTACGCTGCTGTTTTTAGCTCTTCTGTATATACCTGTATTGAACTGGTTTTGAGGTCAGATCCAAACCTGAGAGTGTGTGACCCCTGTGACCTCTGCTGTGAGGGGTTACAGTAGCACTGCTGAGGTCAGAGGTCACACTGTCCTTGAGTCTGGAAAGATTATTGATAGGCTGAACTATGATTTTGCAAAGTGCTGTTTTAAAATCTAAATAGCTGCTTTGCTGTATACTGCCTACAAAGACGTAGAAGGTAGTATTCTAAATAAAATAACTAAAACTCATATATATATTATGCTTTATATACTATTATATTATGTATTTATATTTTTTTTTATGTGCATCTTTTTTAGCTTTTTTATTGGTTTTATATTATAACTATTATACTTTTTTTGTAATTATTATTATTATTTTAAGTACTTTAACTAACTGGCAACTAACTGAATTGAAGTCAGCATTTTTCTGATTCTAAATAGTTTTTTTGTTGTTGTTTTTTTGTCTAATATTTAAATTTCATTTTATTTAATTTCTACTTTATTTTAATTCAGTACACTAAGTTTAGAAGAACAACATTTAGTAATTTTAGTCCTTAAAGTTAGCTTTTTAAAATAAATGTTTTTTGGAGAGGGATTATTTCAGATTTTAGTTTAACGTTAAATTTTTTTTATTTTATATCTGGTTTATTTCAATTAAGAAAACAACTACTAATAGTTTTAGTTTTAGTAATTTTAGTCCTTAATTTCTTTTTATTTAGTTGCCAAAGAAATTTGATATTTATTTTTGCTTTATATCAATTAAGAAAACAATTTCTAATAGTTGGAGTTTTAAGTTTCCATTTAGTTGCCAATGCCATATTTCTAATTTTTCAGGGTTTTTTTTTTCAGGTTTTTGTTTTTCATAAAATATATGATTTTTTTTATTTTATTGCTACTTTAAGAAAAACTTTAAGTCCCTTAAGGAAACATTTCCAATTTTTTCATCACATATTTATACTTTCTTGCCTTCTCTGCAGAGACAGAGTCTCCCTTAATACTGGGCCAAAAGAAGGCGTCTTAAGCTTTAAAACATCCTTCAGTTCACAAACACACATCAAACGCCCCACAGCTTTAGGTTTGGTGAAGAACTTGTTATTGGCCACTGAACTGCTGGTTTGTGTGTGTTTGCCAGGTTAATTAGTAGCCGGTGTCTGGAGTCTGGCGGCCTGCGGGTGTTTGTTAGCTGAAGATGCCCACAGGGACATTGACACGCTCCCTTTAGCTGCTGTTTTCCTCTTCCACACTCGAGAACACAATATCTGTGGAGTCTGTCTGTGCCTCATTATTTAAAGATGAGTGTGTCTTTAAATGACCAACTGAATGAACAAAACATCTAATGTGAGTAAATGGAAATGTAATGACTTGCAATAGGAAGAGCAATAATAACACTCCCAATTTATAATGACCAAGAATATGATTATAGCTAAAAAAAAAAAAAAAAAGTATAAATTTATTTTATATAAAACATTTTTAGAATATTAAAAATAAACATGTTATGTTTTGGGTGAAAATAAAATAAAATTTGAAGATTTTCTTTTTTTTTTTACATTTAAAGAACTTTCATATCACAATGAGAAAATGGAACATTTAGAATATTACAAATAAATGTTCAGATAACGTTACATTCTGGGGGAAATTAAATGTAGCAATTTATTTCTGTTTCTAATAAACGCTGTTCTTTTGAACTTTCTGTTCATCTGTGAATCCTGAAAAATAAAATGCATCACAGTTTCCACAAAAATATCAACTGTTTTCAACACTGATGATAATCAGAAATGTTTCTTGAGCAGTAAATCATCATATTATTCTGATTTCTGAAGATCATGTGACACTGGAGGAATGATGCTGAAAATACAGCGGAGCATCACAGAAATAAATTACACTTTAACACAGATTCACACAGAAAACAGCTGGTTTAAATTGTAATAATATTTCAATTTTTTTTACTGCTTTTTCTAATCAATAAATGCAGCCTTGGTGAGCAGCAAAAGCCACAAACTTTAAATGGTTGTGTATATATTTAACATGTGACTCAGTTTAGGGTCGTGACCTTCACAGTTGTGTTTAGTTTTTAGTGTGTTTTCCATGTCAGCTGTGCTTCTGTATTCACATCACTGACAGGTGACGGGTTATAAATCGCTGTCCTCTGATCCCAGATCTGTTCCAGACCTCCTGAGATGGCCAGAATGTCCCGTGTACCTGTGAGTCTCATCACGGCCAGGTGATGTGTTTGCAGAGGGTTAATTTATGACGGCTGAGAGCAGCTGATAGTTGTAGCTCCTGTCTGTTTGTTCTGATGTATGAAGTTAATAAGGTTTGTCCTGCTTGTGTCCTGTGTTTGACCTCACTCAGACTATAACCAGGTTAACCCTTAGTTCTTTTAATCTGTTAACGAGCGTGTTTGTGTTGTTGTTTGATGGTGAAGCTGTCAGGAGGCTCGTAAACGCAGGAACACAATGTCGAAGGAGCAATTTACTCGACTGAACCCAATCTCGTAAAAGCTTCACGCAACCCAAGGTTGTTTTCAACTGGTACTTTAGTCATCCTTCAATTATACACTTTCTTTCTTCTGTGTTCAGATTCAAACAGCTTCTGAAGCTTCATACAGATGTTTAGGACTCATTTTACAATGTTTGACCTTTCGTTGTAAGGTTTTCCAGGTCACACTTTAGGTTTTGGCTTATTAAGTGCTGTTCGCAACACATTCAATCTGTTTTTGTCAAACAGGATATACATATTAATATTCATGTTTATTTATTTAGGCGTTTTGAGTGGCATGTATAGGTTGTAAGTGAAGTTCAGCCTTCAGAGCATCTCCACATATCTCCAAAAATATTACGGCATTGCATCATCAGGATTTTTAGGAAACCTGCATGAATTACAACAGAAGCCTAAAGCAGAGGCGGAGTTATTTATTTATTTTTTTTATTTTTTTTTAATTTTATTATTTTGTATTATTTATTTATTTTATCTTATTTTAAAATTTTAACTAAATATAGTCACAATGGTTTAGAATTAGTTTTCTTTATTTGTTTCACTTTATTTTGTTTTTATATTTAATTTTTTATTTTATTACAATAATTTGCATTCCGTAAATAATCACAATGGTTTCCAAATGTTTTTTTTTTTTTATATATATATAGAAATAATAAGCACTAAGCAAATATAGTCACGATGATTAAGACTTTTTATTTTATTTTATTAAAATAATATATACTAAGTGAATATTGTCCCTATGGTTTAGATTTTTTAATTTGTTTTACATTACTTAGTTTTATAATGTAAAATAATGTACACTACATAAATAGTCACAATGGGTTAGACATATATTTTACTGAAATAATTCACAATGAGTAAATATAGTAACAATAATCAAAATAGTTTATGCATTTTTTATTTTGTTATTTTATTTTCATAATGTACACTAGAATTGGATGTGCAGGAATGTGGATGAAAGTAAATAAACAGTTTTGACTTAGACATGACTGACATGTCATATACATAGTGAGTGTATAGTTTCACCAGAGTGTTTGCACAGAAGGCGTTTGACTCCGTAAAAGCGTTTTGTTTCAGCTGGATGCTTCAGATCTAATTTGGTCTTGCTGGAATTTTTAGGGCTGTTCCTGCTTCTGGAAAGTCTTCGGGCCACCTGTGCTGACCGGATGCTGCTGGAAACCCCCTCTGGAGAACTTCACATGTGTGTGTGTGTGTGTGTGTCTATTACACATACAAACTGTGCTGCTTGAATCTTTGAAGCTGTGTGTCATTATTAGCCTATTTCAGTGTATCCAAATTACACCAGTCATGTTTAGACTGACTTGGACCAGCAAGAAAACACCTAGCAACTAAACTTCGACAAATACTCAGCATCCTTGCATTACAGTGAGTTTTGCTCACTCAGATTATTGGTGCTCAAGCAACAGCTTGTTTTCACCGTAAACACTAATCAAGCATCTGCTAAGTAGATTTTAGCAGGAAATGCATTATCCAGCGATCGGACACACACACACACACACATACACACACACACACACACACACATGCATGCAGCTGAAGGCTGAATTAATTACAGACTGGAGTGTGAGTCTGCTGATCTCGGCTCAGTCTCAGTGTCTTTATTTTGCATGTAAACACTAAGCTGCTAATACTGTTAGGTGAGGATGAGATTTACCGTCGGTGAGAAACGCTGGCCTGGAACGGCCTCATGTGTGTGTTTGTGTATGTAATCGAGTTCAGTTACTCTGACACTCAGCTTCATCTTCAGTTCTGATTGGCTGGGATTGTGTCGCATCACAATAGAAATCTCAGTGATGACAAACTTGCATTCACTCATTTATTAATTTATTCATTGATTATATATTTATTTAATTTAAATTATATTTAATTAATTAATTTAATTAATTAATTACTTTTATTACTTAAACTATAATTAATTAAAATACATTTGCTTAATTTAAAAAAATTTATTTGTTATTTTTTTGAATATTTTTAAATTTAATTTTAAAACTATTAAATTAAGTCTTATTGTTTTTTACATTTTTTAATGTGTACATTTCACAATTTGTACACTTTTCATTTGTATATTTTTTTTTTCAAATGTAAAATGTTTATTTTTTTTTATTTTCCAAAATTTTGTTTTGTTTTTATTTTATTTCTATGCTTTTTTTTTGTAATTCCCATCCTATAGACCCATATCAGTGTCAGTGGAAAAACATTTTTTCAAAGTCAAGCCTAGAGAAGCGAAATAAACAACAGAAAGCAATTACACTCTCTCACACACACACACAGACACACACAGACACACACACACACACACACACACACACACACACACACACACACACACACACACACACATTAACAACAACAGAGTGTTTTCTTCTGCCATTTAAGCTTAAGTCTGTTACTATAATACATTTTTGTCCTAACTATGCTTGATTATACTTTGACACAAAGCCTGTTCATATTCACACACACACACGTGTGAGACACAGCATTGTTCCGTGGGGTTACATACATGATTTCAGGACAGCATCTGTGAGCTTTTCTTCTGTAAATACACACACAGAGAGAGAGCCAGGACATAAATCTACTGACACAATCTCCGGATCATTTCCTAGTGTCGACCTTGGCAAATGTGCAGACGGCAGAGGAGAGAATAGGACGATTGTGTGTGTGTGTGTGTGTGTGTGTGAGGAGCTGGATGATATACGACCAGTCAAGTGGAATTGATTATAGAATCAAACGTGAGTGTGTGTGTGTGTGTGTGTGTGTGTGTGTGTGTCTGTGTGTGTGTGTGTGTGTTTTGGCCATCCTATGCTGTGTTTGTACTTGTATAGATCAGTTATATGGGACATCCCTAAACGTACCAGTGAAACAAAGCCATTGACATCACTGTAGAATATTTCCAGATCATATTTCACCCTGAATACAAAATTTATGTGTGTGTGTATTGCTTATATATATATATATAATATGTAATAACACACAAAATAATAAAAATGATGTCGTAATAAATTACTTTACTTGAAGTATAGTCAATTTAACTCTAATTATTTAAAAACCTAAACTTATTTTATTTCAGCAACATTTCTCAATGTCATTTAGTTTAGTTTGATGTACTAAAATTACTCAAACTACAGCTGAAAAAAATAAAATAAAAAACCTAGACTGTTATAATGATAAATACCAAAAAAACATTTAGGTTTAAATGCGTTGTGTATCCTATCGTGTTAATGTATGTTATTTTATCGATTATTTTTATGAAATTATTTTTTATACTTTTTTTTTATTATTATAACAAAATTATTTTTTTAAAGCTTTTAATAATTTTACAATTAATTTTCTTTACAAAAATTAAACATTTACAATGTTTTATTTCAAATTATATATATATATAATTCTAACATCTCTGTTTGCTCAAACACCGGGTCACTTTGATGTAGGTTTTATAACCATCAGATCTCATAAACAGCTGGACGTGTATGTTTCATTTATATCAGCCTGACAGGAAGCACACGGGACAATTACTCCTGATAACACACACACACACACACACACACACACACGCACGCACGCACACACACACGCACGCACGCACGCACACACACACGCACGCACGCACGCACACACACACACACACAGCATGAATGGTTAGTAGGATAAAGGAGCTGTCTGTGTGTGTGTTTGTGGTGGAAACAGTGAGGTAAATGTCCCCCGTATGATTCAGGTTAAAGGATACAGTCTCTGCTGCTAAGATAAGAATTGAAATCCTGTTTTGCTTCATATCAACTCACTAAACCAAATGGGAACTCGCTGTGATTTATTACTGCAGTGTTTTTCAAACTTGACTCATGAGTCGTTACCCAAAAATACATTCCCAAAACATTGATTAAATGCAAAGTAATACAATAATCAAGCTTAGTGAATATATTAGAATTATTTTTTTATTTTATTGCATCAGTTATTTTTGAATTATTAAATTACTTTAATTAAATTAGTATTTATATATATATATGAATATTTATTTTATTTATTATTAGAGTTTAATTATCCATTATAAATATTTATTTTGTATTCCACGCAATGTTTTTGAATTATTAAAAATATTTTTTTTCTATATTTATATTTATTTTATATTTTAAAGATTTGTGTTTCTGCACACAGATTTGTATTTTATTGCAGCAGATTTTTTTTATTATTAAATTACTGTAACTAAATTTGTATTTTATTATTTATGTATATTTATTTTATTTATTATTAGAGCTCAATTATTTATTATAATTATTTCGATTGTATTTTTATCCAATGTCTTTGAATTATTCAATTAAAATTAAATAATTGTTTCTATATATGTCTATTTATTTTATTTATTATTACTGTTTATTTATTTATTTAAATTATTTAAATTGTATTTCACCTACTGTCTTTATATTATTAACTAAAATAAAAAATAATTATATATTTATATTTATTTTATATTTTAAAGATGTGTGTTTCTGCACACAGATTAGTATTTTATTGAAGCACATATATTTTTATTTGTTTTATTTTATATAGGTATATTTATTTTATTTGTAGATTTAGCAGATTTGTGTTTTCTAATTATTGAATTATTATAATGAAATTATTTATTATAGCTATTACGATTTTATTTTTGCAAATGGTTTTGGATTATTAAATTCAAATCAAATTATTTTTATTATGTGTATATTTTCTATATTTACATTAATTTTATATACAGCAGATTTGTGTTTGCACACATGAAAAAAATTTTTTAATTGTATTTTGTTAATTATATATATATATAATATATATATTATTATAATTGAATTTATTTATTATAATTTTTTATTTCAGCAAATATTTTGAATTAACATATTATCAGAATAACATTTTTATTATTTTATTTTAGCACATTTGTGCATTTCAAATGAAACGGGAAATGGGAAAATATGTATGACTCATGCTGCACTACACAGATTTTTGACCAATCAAACGCTCTCCCAAGTGAGAATGCCCCTCCCCCTCCCCTGCTAATAAGAATCTGTTTTCAGGTCTGATTATTATAAACACTTTTGATACTTTTTTGAGTTGCCAACTAAATGTCCAAGGTGAAATCTGTGTCCAGTGTCCCTCCACTGCACTGGTGCTATACCCTAAACTATAAATCTGCCACTGGACATTGACCTTGCTTTATTAATAGCTCCAGATGAAGGCCTGAGCCAGGTTTATCTGCTCATACATGGAAACGATCTCATCTGTGTGAAGGCAACAGGAAATCAGCTCATCCTGACAAATGTTTTCTGTGCTGGAGAGCCCTGATCAGACTGAAGGAGAACAGCTGTTCACGCAGGACAGTGATGGAGGATCTCTGGGACTCATCCGTAAAAAATGTTTTATGAGATGCAAATGCTTTCCAGACTCTTATTATAAAGCTGAAGGGCAGGTCAAGGGTCTAAGGGCTCTTACTCAATAATTCATCCATCCAAACCTCGCTGGTTCTTACACTGCATGTGTTTATCAAGTAGCATGTTATCTGTGTCGGATGTAACCAACTAAATCTCACAAAAGTGGAAGCAGATCTCTATTCCCAGCCCAAAATAAGTGATTCCCAGGGGAATTATTTATTTTATTTTAGCAGACTTTAATTATAATTATTATAATTAAAATTATTTATTATAATTATGTATTTTATTTTAGCAGAATTGTGTTTTTGAATTATTATAATTACATGAATTCATTACAATCTATTGCATTTTATATTAGCAGATTTGTTTTGAGTTCTTGTTTTTTTTTTCAGATTATTGAATTATTATAATTAGTAGATTATTTTTTTCCAGTTTTATTTTTTTTAGGAGATTTGTGCAATTAAATTTTGCAGCCAAAGTTATATTTATTCTTTCTCTCTTTTGGGTGCAGCACTTTTACTATAATTAAAAAAAAAAAAAAATAATAATATATATATATATATATATATATATATATATATATGAATTAAGTAATTATTTTAATTATTTCTATTCTATTCTGTTCTACCCCCCCCACATCTCTCTCTCTTTTCAGGTTTTTTCAAAAAATATTTTTTTCTTTTCCTTTCATTACAGATTTGAGCATTTAAAACTTGCAGCCAATTCCAGAAAACACAATATAATATCAGTTCTTTCTCTGTCTCTCGTTTTGAGTACAGCGTTTCGTCTGCATGAGAGGAAGATGTTCGAGAATCGTCAGGAAACTCATTGGGTTCCAGTAATTTTCTAAAAGTGGAAGCGGATCTCCACTCGAAGCCCTTCTCAGGAAAAATCATCAGTTGAGTCAGTGAGCAGATAAGAGAGAAGTTCATAAATTAAGTTCGAATCTTACGTCACCGCTACGGTGTACATTTTAGGACATCCTCAGACCTCAGTCATCAAATGAAAAGGCGTCATGCCTCAGACTAAAAGGCTTCAGTCATCAGAAAAAACGGCATCGCGCCTCAGACTGAAAAGCTTCAGGTCAGGAAAAACGACGTCAGGTGTCAGGTCTCATACAATAAACGTTAGGTATCAGACGAAACGGACTCAGGTTTTTTGTTTTGTTTTGTTTTTTGATAGTAAAACCATGGTTATTTTTCGTAAGGGTAACTTTACTACTTGGCCAAAATAAAGCTCGCTAGTTGTAATATGGCTAACTAACTTTCTAAACGTGCACACAAGACTCTCGAAAAGCATGTTCTCTTCCATATATAACTTAATTAGTGTAACATTTGAATAAAACTGTTAAAATATGAAATATCAAACGCTGCTTACCTCCTTTTGCCATCAATCAACCATGATATACCACTTCCTGTGAACGGCGTGCGTGTGACGTCACATGGGGCGGGGCAACGCTATATTCCACCTGAGTCCGTTTCGTCTGATGACTTTTTGTCTGAGTCCATTTTGTCTGATGACTTTTTGCCTGAGTCCGTTTTGTCTGATGACTTTTTTTCTGAGTCCGTTTCATCTGATACCTAATGTTTATTGTATGAGACCTGACACCTGACGTCGTTTTTCCTGAGACCTGAAGCTTTTCAGTCTGAGGCGCGATGCCGTTTTGTCCGATGACTGAAGCCTTTTAGTCTGAGGCATGACGCCTTTTCATTTGATGACTGAGGTCTGAGGATGTCCTAAAATGTACACCGTACACCGCTGTGAATATCCTCTTTGAAGCTTCTCATTGTTTTTCTGAGATGTCATGTTAAAATAAGTAACTGTGACCCCAGACGGCTTCAGTTCTGAAATCTCACCTGAACGCACAAAACACAGAGACAGAAGATCAATTCAGTGCAGGTGTACGCATGCTCTCTATTTTGGGTTGTTTATGAGCATATAACACTTTTTCTGCCAGTATCAAGGTTATTTACATATACACTGTACAGCAGAAGTCTTAAAGGTACAGTACTGTTTAATTCAATGCAACAATGAAAAGTGGATTTTCAGGAGTCAGTGTAGAATCTGGCTGTTTAACAGTTCAGATAAAGAAAAATGTGTTTTGGATCTAGAATCAAATCAATTAAATTCCAATTCACAAGTATTTGATTGGATTTAGTTAAGATTTTGATTCGATATTGGATATTGATTCATTTGGATATATATGTCAGGGACAGTACATCTCTCAACGTCTAAAGTTTACATACTGTTTAAAGCAAGGATAAATTAACAACATAATCCAAATTCAACTCAATCCAACACTTAAACTAAAACAGTTGCATACAGACATCTAAATTGCACATTTGACAGTTTTATATACATTTGTAACGATATGATTATGTTTCTAGTCCAGTTTATTGCTGAAATAGTGTGGATGTCATAAAAACTTGTTTTCATAACATATCGATTCAAACATACATTAAATAATGAAGACATCACTAACAGGTGAAGTGAAAATATAAAGAATATGTGATACAGTAAGAAAGTTAGCAAGTGAACGGCTTTTCTAAAGTCAATGTGACGTCACACCTGACTGTTTTATTGGTATCTTTCCGCAGTTGAAACACGTGATTCATTATATACGAGACATGATTGATTTAGTAAGTATGTAATGAGTATGTTGTGTTTCTTTCAACACCTTCTGATGTTCATTCATGTTCATTTTGTGCTGTAACTTGTATTAAACAGGACTGTAAACCCAGCCGTTAGTGACTGATGTGAAGCGCTGTGTGACGTTAGCATGCTAATAAGCTAACAACATGTTTTTCTAATAAGCATGAATTGTTGTTGGGTGAAATAAACGTGAATGCACACAACTGTTACTGTAAGTCTAATCAACAGCTGTTGCTGACGAGCTCTGTCAGTCAGAATGGATGTCTGTAAACGGTGAGAGCCGTTTGTGTGTGTGTTTATGATGTGCACATGTGTGTGTGAGAGCCACATCTGTCTCTCTCGGATGTGTTGTGGTGTTGTGTTGCAGCTGTTACCCTCAGGAAAGCGTGAACATGGCCGAATGCCATCAGACTCTCATCAAATCCTCCAGAATGAATCGTATGAGTTGTTTAAGGGCAGCAGATGATGCTCTGCAGATTTACCACAGCTTTCCTGATCGGAAAGGCTTTCTGATAATTTACAGTATTTTGCATTTGTTTGTTTCAGATGCATTGCTAAACGTCACACCGGTTTCTGTTTGATCAAGTCAGAGATGTTCAGTGTCTCTGCTTCAGCTCAAATGAAGCTCTATCAACAGCACATCATGCATTTAATAATTAACATCATTTCATTTATTATTTTTTTTGTCAAATATTTGGGTCAGTAGTTAATACTGGACATATCTTTACACAGATAAAGTAAATAAAATGTATAATGCAAATAATGCTAGTCTCATACGTTCTACCTATACTTTCAAATCTCTATATAAACAGTTTTTTATTTCGATAAGATAGTATTCTGTGCATTTTTCATAATAATAAACATAAGCTTTTTTTCACTTCAGCAACAATCTGCAAAGTGTCTTCTTTAAAAATAAATCAGACTTAAGTCTGTGCTCCAAACATTCAAGATTTACAACTATTTAAGTTGGAAATTAAATTTTTAGGTCTATTTTCAATAAGTGGTAATACATAGATATATAAAAAATACCTAATAGATAATTAATAAAAAAACAGGTAATCAATAGATCATAACTATTTCATAAACAAAATTAGTAACATAAAACCCCCTTAAAATAAAAATAAACGAACTAAAATATAGTACATTCATTTCATTGCAATAAAAAAATGCCACGAACAACACCAGAGGGTTTATTGTATCTGGTCTGCTGTTCAGTAAGGTACGCCTCTCATTCTCATTCCTGTTTATTTTTACTCCTTCTCTTCACTAACAATACAAGTGTGCCGGTCAAGGTAAAGGGAGCACACTTAAGAGGCAGCCAAGGAACTACACTAAACAGATGTGCTCTTTGATGATAAAAGACTGAAGGAAGAGAGCGACAGAGACAAAGAAAGACAGGAAGAGAGAGAGCTGATGAGCCACACACCGTTTGTGTCTCTGTTTATCCACTGTTGTCAGTGTTAACAGTTCTGTTTATTATACATTTATTTCTTAAATTGAATTGCCTAACTTCTCATAGTTTTTATTTGAGATAAGACACACACACACACACACACACACACACATATAAATATATATATATATATATTTATTTATTTCCATTTTTCAATCTATTTCAATTGCTACTATTAAATTTCATTAAATTAATTGCATTAAAAAATAATATTTTTTTATATAAGGAATAGTTATATTAATTGTACATAAATATAAAAAAAAAACACTAAACAAATATATGCAAACCGAAAAGTAATATATGTAAATAGATACTTTATATTTTAATAACTTTTTAAAGATTATGTACATGCATTTATATTATTTCGTTTTATTTATATGTATACATATATATATATATATATATCCATATTCAATTACTAAGTTATTAAATTTAATTAAACTGTATATTAACTCAATATTAATAAATTAATATTAACTATATTTATATAGTGATTCATTATATTAATTGTACATAAATAAAACAATAATTTTTTGTATTATTTTTTTAAAGATTATGATCTATATTTTTAAATAATATATATATATTCATAAAGTATAACATATTTAAATGTATGTAAATATATATATATATATATATATATATATATATATATATATATATATATACATGCAAGTAATTTTTTTTAATATATTTGTACATATTTTTAAATAGCTTCAGTCTGGTGAAGCCACAAACTCTCTTCTCTTAGTCCTAATGTTTCTCTCGGTGCTCTCAGTCATCTGATATTCGCTGCAGGAGGTTCATCAGGTTCCTCTGAGGCAGTAGAGATGAGAACATCAGATATGAATGAATAAAACAGCCATAAGTCACAATCATGACAAACATTCACATCTCCCCAGCGTGATACAGAGCGCTCGAGTTTACACTCGGTGAATATGTGAGAAGTTATATTCTCCTGAAGGCTGTCACTTCAGATCTCATCTACATTCGTGCTATTTGATGGCAGGGCTGAAGAGTACAGTGGAAATGTCTCCATCTGCGCATCAGAGAAACTGTAGATCCATTTCTGGCGTTAGACTGAGCTGTTCTTCATGTAACTCTCCCCAGAGAGGATTGGGTTCTCCATCCGTGCATCTTCAGGAATGAACGTCTGAGAGGAACCATTGATTGTCCAGATGACAGATGTTATGTGTCACACGGACTGAACTGCTTCCTGTTATAGCTGAGCGTGTGTGTGTGTGTGTGTGTCTGGAGCGGGACGATTGAGCTGGACATCTGGGAACGCTGTCGAGATGTATCCGATTCTTCTGTAACACAATCCTCATGTGTTTACTGAAATGAACTACAGTTTACTGATGTGTAGTGCTCAAAAATAGAGAGACAAACACAGATGAACACAAAATACTGAAAGACCGAAAAATGTACATACTGTATTTATATACACACACACACACACACACAAGTGTAATAAACACTTGTCAATTATATATTTCAGATACGTTATCATTTTCTAATACATATGTATACTAATATAATTAATATATATACATATAATGAAATAAATGCAATGGAATTAAAATAAAATAACTTTTTAATAATTACACATAAATAAAACAATTAAAATACAATACCAAATATGTGAATATAGATCATCTGATTTATATATTTTCTTTAAATATATTTATGAAAATGTATAGTATCATATTAACACATGTATATTACATTTGAATCTATTTATATACTAATAATATAAAAAACTATATATATATATATATATACTAATTAATGCATTTAGCAGATGCTTTTATCCAAAGTGACTTACAGTGCATTCATGTATATATTTCAATATATTTTTAAATAAAAAGAAAAAGGCATGCACAGTTGAACTATGATGTATATAATAAAGTTGTCATAAATGAAGGAAAGCCGTTCTAGCTCAGTTCTGATGTCTTGTAACAGATGAGCTCTTCAAGCTGATGTCTGGACACATTCAAAGAGTCGATATCTGCAGTGACTCTCCGACATCTCAACATCTCCAGCTCGAGCTTCAGCCGGAGTGACTCTCATCCAATCAGAATCAGTGTTGGTTTGGACGTCTCTCTTATCTATGATCAGTCCTACTTACCCAGAATTACAGTCTGCTTGTGTTTCATAAGGTTTTTGAGCTACCTATATGTGACCCTGGAGCACAAAAGCAGTCTTGAGTCTCTGGGGTATATTTGTAGCAATAGCCAAAAAAAACATTGTATGGGTCAAAATTATAGATTTTTCATTTATGCAAAAAATCATTAGGATAATAAGTAAAGATCATGTTCCATCAAGATAATTTGTAAATTTCCTACTGTAGATATATTAAAGTTTTTGATTAGTAACATGCATGGCTAAAAATTCATTTGAACAACTTTAAAGATTTTTTTTTTTTTGCTCCCTCAGATTCCAGATTTTCAAATAGTTGTATCACAGCCAGATATTGTCCTCCTAACAAACCACACATCAATGGAAATCTAATTTATTCAGCTTTCAGATGACAAAAAAATTGACACTTAAGAGGTTTTGTGGTCCAGGCTCACATATCGACAGTATTTTTAATGTAGATGTTTTTAGGCTGTCAGAGCTGTGAGCTCACACTATTCATTTCAAACTATTTCACAGCTTAACCTTCACCGTGCAGTTTGCTGGTTCATCTGGAGCACGATTCATTTTTCTTGCCATTGCTGCTACAATGTGTCCCAGATGATCAGGATTTGTGGAAAGACATGGCATTAATCACAGCATCCAGCAGCTCCAGAGAAACACAATTTCTCATGAGTGCTTTTGTCAACTATAATAATTGGACAGTCAGTTTACAGCATCAACATGAAGAGTTTTGCATCTGTTTGATTCCAGAGACATCTCTCTCGCTTTCTGTCTGTCTTCTGATATTTCTTTCCCCATTTTTTATTATTAAATAAATGGTCCACATAAAAATTGTCCCTCCTTCATGTTTGCCATATTTCTTTCTTCTGTTAAACACAAATTGAATGTCGGGCAGAATGTCAGAGCTGATGCTGTTTTTATTGCAAAGCTACTTTTGTAACGAGTCTTTTGAAGTCTGTTTATGTGAGAAAGACACAAACTGAATTCCTCCCCTTGGATAGATTAATCAATTAATCAGTACTTTATTGAGTCCTTTTAGGAAACTGGGATGCATTGTCAGCCAGCAATTGATTTTTATTACAACCAAGAGATTTTATCATTTTTCTTTGGTACATTAATGTCAGACACTTTTCTTTGCATACTGTTCATCAATTATTATAGCAATTTTTTCAATACCTTTTATTATGTTTATGATTTTATTTTACACATCCCAACCCCACAACCTTTTAGTATGAATGCATAAATGCATATATTTTCATATTATCATATTAAATCATATTAAGTATATTTTTTTATTTATATATATATATATAGTCAATATTTAAATATAATACATCATAAAACATGCATGACTCGCCAAGAATTGTGCTTTGGTAGAAATGCACAAATATGCACTGTTGGACAAAATAAAACTCTCTTATAACAATGTTCTCTGTTGAAAAAAAATGCATTATGAATAAGATGCACAGAACATGCACAGTATAAGAAATAGACAAAACATTATAGATGATAGTAAGCATTACATGACAGTTTAGGACATATGCACGAATAGCATCTTTTGCACATGTATTATATTTAGGATGTATAATGTACTCAGAGCATTAGTGCAGGAGAGCGTGGGGTCATTTAGTGATGTAACGCTGGAGCTGTAGACTCTCTTATCAGCACTGATTTACTGCTGCTGTCTCCTCCACACAGCAGCATCATTAATAGGGCTGTGTGTGTGTGTGTGTGTGTGTGTGTGTGTGTGGTAACATCATTAATTGAGACAGTGATTAATTTCACGCTGAACTCCGAGCAGCCTGAAGTGTTTGATTTACAACACACTGTGAGTTCAGCTCATTGACTCGTTATTTATGCTGATGACCAATTAGTGAGGTCAGTGCTGACTAATTCAAAACTCTGGACGAGGCCCGGAGTTCAGAGCACAAGAAATGCATCCGTGATTTTCTACTGAATGCTGTTTCTTTATTACAGATGCCAAATTATGACTGACTGACTGATGAAACCAGCCTTGACATCTCAAGAAGTTGTGGGTGGTTGCCAGCACAAAGGTACATTACATAAAACCATGGATATATATATATATATATATATATATATATATATATATATATATATATATATATATATATATATATATATATATATATATATATATATATATGCAAAATATATTTTCTTTTATTTTGATAGTTTTAGAATATTTTTTTTTTTAATATTTATATCTAGTTTATTAAAACAATTTATTTAGTTATTAGCTATACGGCCTGCAGTTCCCTCACGACCCACCAGGGGTGCCCAAACCACATTTAGGTAAACACTAGCATGAATAAATATCTGTAAATGTATAATAAATGTCTTTTTATTTGGAAAATTTACCAACAAAATCTCTTTGACCTAAAAAATTTATTTAAGTTATATTTTAGATAATTTAATGGTACAACATTGATTTTAAATCATCTTTTGGGGTAATTTCTTGGCTAAATTTGATGTGTGATTAATATGCAATGAATTAGATTAGAAAATATGGGGGACTACCTGTAAAAAGTGATTGATTTATGACCCCCACCCCCTATGAATTATGACCCCAGGTGTCAAATAGACACGCCTGACGTCCTATTCCTGTTTCCTTGATGTTTATGAACCGAGGTGTGAAATTTGGCGCTTTTCCACTACACAGTACCAGCTCGCCTTGCCTCGACTCACCTTCGTTTAGTTTTCCACTGTGCAAAAGTTGTACCTTTACCTACTTCCTGGTACTTTTTTTCGTATCACCTCCGGCAAGGTTCTGAGCGAGCTGATATAATACAGGATATAATTCAGCCATCCTGATTTACTATGTGTTATGAATTGTTAGAGCAATCTTGGGTTGTCCTTCAAGAGTTCTGGTTGTTTCACACCTTTGAATAAGAACAAGAACGAATGAGATGAGAGGCATCACACTCTTTTGTTTTGGGATGAAAGACTCTTCCAAACATTTATCCCTATGGTCATCAATGGTTGCTCAGATTGCTCAACAGAACTATTTAATCCATGCATGCTTCTGAAAAAAGTGTTATGTCTGGACATGTTCTTTTAAGACCCTAAGAGTTGCAGCACATTTTCCACTCATGAATGCAAATGAAGAAGTAGTACATACATTTAAGAAATAGAACAAGAAAGCTCTAAGCTCTCATCTCATTCATTCTTGTTCTTATTCAAAGGTGTGAAACAACACGACTTTCACTTATATATCCAGTTGCATACCGTCTGATCATCACCCAGCGGTCTCATGTAGTGTGTGTGTGTTTGGCCGGAAAAGGAAATGATAACAGCATGTTCCTAAATGAGCTTAATCCTCTTAATTAACTAGTTCTGCTGTTAAACGAGCTTAATCATATTAATTAGGGCTGTGTAAGCACACCTGTGCAGAGAAGCACGGCTCCCACAGTCCCTCCAGTGCACACGAGCGATGAACAAGCTTCTCATTACAGTGGAGTCAGACGGGTTACATGCAGCTCGGTGTGCTGTACTGGAGATCAACAGCTTCGGTGTTATGAGGGGTGTTTAGGGTGTTGCCGTGTAGTTAATAGGGTGTTCTGCTTTTTTGCAGTTGTTGTCGTGTTTTTAATGCATTATGTTAAAATCCTAAATCAAATTATGCTTGCATTTAAAGGTCAAAAGACAACGGAATAGATACATTTGATCAGTTCTTGTTGTTCTTTGAAGTTTCATAAACCAAATTTGATGTTTTGAATTCAATTCTGATATCTCCAGCTACACTCTTTAACCAGTTTCACCACGGTGCTTTACATCAGCATTTAAATTCAGCAAGGTGTATCACGGTATCACCGCAGTACTTTTACGTAACACAAAAGTGCTGCCAAATCATCAAGCACTCTTGAACCGCATCGATTGAGCAGCCACAAGACGACAGGTTAAAAATCCTGCGGTAATAAGGACAAACGATTGCTTGTGGAGGAAAGAGGATATCGATAGCACTGACTGGACAGGGCCAAGGTCACTCGCAAACCATTTCAGCACTTCTGCTCGGGAGAGACTTGAATGTGATATTGGCAAATTAGGGGCTGATGAGCACAGGAGAGATGGATAGATGGACTAAAGGTTGTCATTTAACAAGACTCTGCCATTTACTATTGATTCTTTAGCCAGCAGAGAAACGTATCCTCAGAGTCTTGACCTCAGACCACATGGACCCACAGACTTGCACTGAACACCTCTGCTGTTATTATCATTTCTTCTCATTTACTCCTGTTTTTTGTTGATGCTTTTTTTTTAAACTATGTCCTGAAATATGAAGCATTCTGAGCTTTGTTTTGCTATAAAGATTTATACTTGTCATTAGTTTTAACATTTTATTTTGTTGAATTTTATTGTATTTTTGTTATTTCACTTAATTATCTTTTTTTATTTCTCCTGCACTCTACCCCCATTTTTTGCTTTTATTTTGCCAATGTGGCTTTTTAGTTTTATTGGCTTTTATTTTGTTTCAAAAATTATATCCTGAAATATGCATCAATGTTTTTTGCTATGTTTGGCCTCACATATTTACAAAGTATTTATTTTATTGTATTTTTTTCTTAATTTTTTAATTCGTAATTATAATTTCATCTTGTTCACGCTGTTTATTTTTGCTGCTTTTGCTTTTTTTTTCTTTTCTTTTTTTTAAAGATCTTAACGGTTTTTTTTTTTTAAATATTTATTTACTTTTTAAAAAAAATATATATATATATATATATTCTGTTCCTAAATGTCACATTAAAACAAAAGAAACTAATTTCTCATGAGAGAATTGGGCGATTGGGCAGAATAAGCTGCAAATTGGACCAGATTTAGTCAATAATCAGACGTCTGGCTCTGTGAGACCACCATCAGAAGCCATGAGATGCTTCACTTCTTCAGAACAGATGACCTTTACTTTCACATGAAATCCAATAACGCCTTTCTTAATGGTGAGGTGACTGCTATGAGGTTAACTGGTGTAAAATCCTGCTGAAGCAGACTCTGAAAAATCATGAAACATTTGCCTTGATCTATCCTATATCTGATCCTAGCTCTCCAAACTTTAACCTGACATTCTTTCTGTCTGTCTGTTGTGTCGAGTGCTTCATCGTCTCATGTGTTTGTTATTGTAGAAGCACAAGGTCACCCTGACAGGCCAAATACTGTCATTTATTCTCCTAATTGAAGTGGATATCAGACTCATGATGATCTTTCTTTCTGCTGGCACAATCAACTATAGTGTAATTATAAAGTGGTTTTTATCTGAAGACAGCGATTAATATCTCAGTTCACTGAGAGAGAAAATGTATAGTTCTTTCTTATAGCTTCACAATTCAAGAGGTTTGGCTAATGCTTGAAGTAAAAGCAGAAATGTAAATTCTGTCATTTACTCATCCTCGTGTTGCTCCAAACTTTTTATTATGCATTCATCTTGCATTTTTGTCTGATTTGGAGCTTGCACGCTCACTATGTGCTTTTATTTCGATGTGAAGAACATTCTGCTAAAATTTCTCATTGTGTGCTTTATTGAAGAAATACCCCCCAAAAAAGATGATTTTTTTGCTTAAAACAAGAAAAAATGCGGTCAGAAAAATAAACTTAATTATTACCCCACTGGTATATATTAAGTGTTGTTTAAAGGAAAAACATACTTCATTTTTAATACTTGTTTTTTTTCAGAAAACAAGACTTTAATATCTTATAATTTTGCGTAATATTTAATCTTGATTTTAAGAATGTTTAGAAACTTGTAATATTTGAAAACGAGACAAAAAACAGTAATGTTTCCAAATGTATAATTATTCAATATTGAAATAGAATTGAATCAGAACTGGATTTTTCTTGGTTGCAAACAAACGATTTTGAAAACATTGGTATTAAACATAACTTTACATAATACAGATAACAAAACACTAGTGTAATGTATGACCCTAATATGTTAAAGTAATTAATGTAAGTCAAAGCATTAAATAATTCACTGCTTAGAAAGACTTCATAAGGAGTTGAATGATTATTTTGAATCAGTTCATTTACATGAACCGTATGAACGAACTGATTCAGTTGAACAAATTAGACTTTCCACCATTCGGATTGTTTAGCGTTTCATTGCACGACTGTGTGAGCAATATATTTCTAAATGATTCAGAACTAGCTCTTTATGTTTAGTTTGGTGTGAGTAAGAATGATCTTGTTTGTGTGACTTTGTCCATGACTCTTCAGAGGGCTTTGGTGTGGGTGTCTCTTCCTTTCTCCACAGGAAGATGAGCCTGTCGCTTCAAACACCACATTCATCTGTCACACCGTTCGACCAGAAACCTGATTTAGTGTGTGTGTGTGTGTGTGTGTGATTGAGAGCCGGGGCTGTGGGTTAAGAGGAGGTCTGGAAGCCAATGCAGGACATTTATCATCTCTAACTGCGACAGTCAGATAAGAAAACATTACTCTGTCTCCATGCACACACACACACACACACACACACACACACACACACACACACACACACACACACACACACACACACACACATATTATTATTTAATTTCTTTTTAACCAGTAGCCACACATCTGTGTTCATTTATTAAGGCAAGATGCTACAGGCCAAGTTTTTTTTTCATGCACTGGTCAGTTTTGAGATTCTGGGCTATTTGGTTTTTAATAACATATTTTGTCAGACCAGTGGAGATAAAACATGCAAGGTAGACTTGTAAGGTTATATTTTATTGCACTTTATCTATTTGCATCTGTAGATTTGAATGACAATATATGCAATGTATGATTAAGAGTTTGATTCTCTACTTCAGCAGCACTCACAAACACCAAACATAGCAGTTTTATTCCTATCTATATTCTAGGGGTTTGTTCATATATCATTCGGCCTGATTTATTATTGCACATTAACATTTTATGTCTGTAGATTTAAATTACAAAACATATCTTTAAGTTTTTTTTCTCTATTTCAGCAGCACTTGCATACACCAATCGTAGCAGATTTATTCCTGAATGTTTTTTACTAAGGGTTTGTTTATTGATCATTTGCCTGATTTTATACATTGTACTCCTAAAAACAAAGTTATCTTTTTGTTTTTATTTTTATGGATGTTGACAGCATTTTCTAATTTCTGAAGTTATAAAAGAGATATAAAATTCCCTTTTGTAAAAAAAACCTTTGACTGGTATGTCAACAAAATCAAAACTTTTTAACCTGTATTAATCCGATGTTCAGACGTATTTTCTGGAATATTGTGCAAATCTGTTCGTATTTTAATGAGATAATGCCTCGATTTAATATGTAAACATTTCAGCAAATGTTTAATACAATTATTTATTTAACAATTATGTAATAAATTAGTTGGGGTAAGAATGGTGACAGTTTTCACCCTATTCACATTGGGTGTAATTTTTTTTCTTTTATTTTAATTCGACTAAGCTTTGAGCTCAGAATTTTATCACTTTTAAGTAAATCCTTTGGAGTTTCCTTCCAAAATCAGTGTGAAAACATGTCAAAAGGCTGCAGTTCTGTGTCCTTTTGAGTGACTTGTCTGCCAGTGATTTATTCAGTGGTCTGGATCGTGTTCGTCGTAAACGCGAGCAGACTTTTATTCAGAAGAAGCGAGGGGCAGATGAGAAGGCGTCTGGCGTATACCTGAGAGACGCAGGGTTCAGGATCAGGTCAGTAGAGCTGCACGCAGACACACAGTGATGGATGTCCTTAGGAATGAGTTTCTCTCCTTGACGGCACCCATCCCAGAGCCTGATGGATGATGGGAAGGTTCTTCAACCTGCTCCCCTTCGCCCATCGAGGACTTTAATATCCCCTCGCAAGCACGGCCATTGATAAAAGTCATATTTTAGTATTGGCTGTGGTGTCATTCCTGTGAAGAATGGCTGTTGTGTTGAACAGGAAGGGTTGGGTGTGTTCTTTATGAACATGCATGTGTTCTGAATGTGTTCCGAGTGGCAGGTGTGGAGCAGAGATGGAATAATGTATAAAAACGAACTATGAGAAATTGCAACATTTAGAGAAATAGTGTTGCTTTTCAATTACTATTATTTTATTTATTTTGTTTTTAGATCATCCTGGTTTAAAAGCAAGATAATTTTTTTTTTTTTTTTTTTTTAATATATGAATTCATGCTAATGTTTGTCACATAGCTATATAAGCACTTTTCTTGAATTATATAAACTAACATTTTTTATTTTGGTTTATCTAATATGTTATGTGTATATAACATGTATATATATATATATATATATATACTGTGTGTGAACTCGGGATTTGATTTTAAATGAGCTTTTATTTCTAGTAAAAAAAACATCTTTTTTTTGTAATTTTACTAATAATCATCTTAATTTTAGTTTAGTTTAAAAGTAGTTTAGTTTGAATTTAGTTCAAACGTTTTCTTTTAGAGCATCTTTATTCATCTTTTTTTGTCATATGCGCTTAATCTCACACTGAATGTTATGACAATCAAAGTTATGAATGATTATACAAGTGTCGCTCTCTCAAATTGATAGTTATATGTGGTTCTGGGACTGGAAAGATACAGTTGTTACAAATGCAGGGCAGTTTTACTCCGAACATGATGAAACTGAATCTTGTCATCAGGGCTAAGCAATCCCAGTATAAAACGGCAATTTAATAAAGATTTGTTAGACACTCAGGACAGTTTAAATACAGGGTTAATGGTTATGTTTTGCTCTGAGAGCTTTAAATTGGCTTGCATTTGCTCGTCTCTTCAGGGAATCGTTAGGAATATTTATGTATTTTCTCTCCTAATGGTTCATTACTTCAGTCACTTCATTTTCTGGTGTTTTTAGCATTCATATCCTTCATTTCCAGTCATTTTTCTGCATTAGCGTGTAGTTTTACTTCAAGTTCCTAGAAATGGCTTGAGTCTTTGTTTTTACCCCAGTTTTTCTTTTCCTTTTTTTCTGATGGATAAAAAATTACAAGGCAGATCATTTAGAAAAGTAATAGCCCACCTTTCTCCAACATGTTGCACAATTTGGGGTATCATGCATTTAATGCTTGTGGATTTGAACTCTGCATAATCAATACTAAACAGTCAAAATAACAAGCAAAACACCAGTTTCTGCATCGTTCTAAATCATTAAATTCCCTCTGCAGAAATGATTTCTATTTGGCCTTTTCTCTCTTTTGCTTGTTAAATTGACTCGTTCACTCTCCCAGAGGAGACTTCGAGGGCAAGTCTATTCTTCTTCCAAACTGTTGTTGTCTACAGAGTTGCTTTATTGATGTTCTTCTGAAATGTGCAACACACAGCCATTGTTTACACAAACCTGAATGATTTATAGTCACGATTTGGATCTGCAAAGTCTTTTTCATTCCGTTCTTTTCAAGAAACATTGCCTTTGTTGGTTTAATAGATCGCGGGCTTGTTTATTGCAACTTTTGTCTATAATTAGAATTTGAATCATTATTACCTTCACTGATACATAAAAATTAAGCATGCATTTTATTTTATTTTTTTTCTGTGGGATGATGTGCATTGAGGAATCATTCACAACAAGCCTGTTTTTACAGTGTTTTTATTTTGGCATCATTAACTGGATGCACTATTCCTGTATTAATAGAGCAGGTTTGTGTAGCTGAAGTACAAGTGAAAGAAGAATTTCAGAATCTGTGCACACTGAACTTAGTAGAAGTATAGTGAAAATGCACTGTAAATCTATTTATCACTATAATATTTAAAAAATGGGCTTTTATAAAGCAACAACAGTGTCAGTGTATAAACAACCCGCTCCTGACTGATGTTTTCAACTAACCCGCCCGCAACTCGGACCGCAAAAAAAAAGAAAAGAAAATATTTTACCCGACCCGCTTCCTGATCCGCATTTTTTAAAAGTAGTAAATGCATCACCCCTTTATATTAATATAATTACCTAAAAAGGCTTTAGCCTACAGGATAATACGCGTTATGACCGCACACATAAGGCTTGCCACAAAGAACCGGTTAAAGTAATGATTATGAATGGGTCTAAATTAGCAAGGAGACATTTAATTGTTTAGTAATAAACTGGTGTTTTCTGTGTGGCTGTTGAGATGAAGTTGACGATGCGGACACGCCATGAACGCCAGAGAGAAATGCACATTTCATATGGTTTACATCATCAGAGAGAAGCCTATTTATTTTGGTTTGAATATTTTTGTTTAAAAGTAGACATTTCTGTAATATATTGCCTATATTTCTTTTTAAACCCACCGACTAAAAGATTAAGACACTACCTTACTCAAAATATCACCCAACGTTTACAGCTATTTCAGAATCTGGAAAAATGACGGGGGCTAACTTGTTACTGCAGTCGGTGGAGTGATATGAATGTGTGTGATGTACGGCATGATAAATGCTCGTCACTTCTGCTGCCGAAACTTTGTCAGCCTGTGGGTCATTTGGTTTATTGAAAAACGATTGCACTGATTTGTACGAAAGTTCTAAGCTGCCATGCTTTATAATTTTTTTCCTTTTTGTTTTCTCGTTATAAAGACTTAATTTTCTCGTTATCTTGACATAACGAAAGTCGTTTTCTCGTTATAACGACTTAATTTTCTCGTTATCTCGACATAACGAAAGTCGTTTTCTTGTTATAACGACTTAATTTTCTCTAATAAGTTACGAAACTGCGCCAGCAGGTGGCACTATAGACCTGATTATAACTGATGGGGTGTTGTACACTGTCCACTTTACCGTACATGGCCTTCCTTGTGATCGCTATAATTTGTGCAGTCTTGTTCATTACTGACATTTAATTAATTCATAAATGTTAAATGCTTTAATCAACATGATTATATTGTGTATTAAGTTCTTGCAAGATGCATGAGTTTCACCAATGCGTTCTGTGTCATAAAATAACTGCTGATCAAAACCAAGGTTGATGTCACTGTATTCTGTTTGCACCTATTCTTTATTTGTGCTTCTTTTAGGCACATGATTGGGTAGTTAATAAGCGGAAATGTTCTGTGTATCTACAGTAGGACGGGATTTAACGATGTAGGCAATTTGTGATGTGCTTTTATCCCTTATTATTAATCTTTATTGTTAACCATATTGATGAGAAATGTGATGTATATGTAAAATCCATAGGCTAATTTAATTCAGTTTTGTTCTATAATGTTGTAATCGTTTTTTTTCTGCACACACTGCACATACACTGCACATGAACGCTCTTTTCAAACAGAAGCTTGTAACGCACATGATATCTGCCACAGCATTTAATGACTAATAAAAATTACAAATTATATATAATTTTATTTCAAATAAATGGAAAATTAAAAGTGAGTTTAATCCAAGCAGCTCAAGATCTTCGAATAGTTCTGCATCCTTTTGAAGGCGCTCCGTCTGTGTTCGCGGTGTTGCCATTTAAACATGTTAATTACAAAAACAAAACGTTTGGTGTACTGTCTCTGGAAAAATCAACATTGATTGATCAGCCTTTATTTATGTACAGTATTGTAGACGTTATTACCTAGGCGAAGCAAAATTTGCTGAAATATATGCTACAGTAAGAGCGCCTGCATGGTTGTCCATCAGATGCCTGTCAAAGTTGAGTTCGATACTATAGCAACAGTAAAACTGTCATGTTGTTACAACGAGAAAACAAACTTTCGTTATGTCAAGATAACGAGAAAAATAAGTTGTTATAACGAGAAAACGACTTTCGTTATGTCGAGATAACAAGAAAAATATGTCGTTATAACGAGAAAACAAAAAGGGAAAAAAATTATAATGCACGGCCACTTAGAACTTCCGTAGATTTGCATGTTTCTTGATGTGCTTTTTTTCTGTGGTACTCACATGCACCATGTCGCTTCACGTCGTATTCTCCACCATGTCCCACAGAAAAAAAAGCTCTCTCTGCTTCGCCATCTACAGGTCTTAATCAAGAGTATGTTACGGTCCATTCGCTATTAAAAGTGCATCTTCTCTTTTTCGTGGCCATTAACCTGACCGAACAGCGCGCGCGTCAACAGTTTGATTGATGTACGACTGAGCCTATCGACTAACGCTTTTATTTCTCTCCTCTGAACTATTGGACATAAGTTAACAGTACGCCTATGGGTGTATCCGTGTTTTTATTAGGCAGGGTCGAATGAAAAAGTGGGACAGATGCTCAATTTGCGTGAAGCGGGACAAAGGGTAAAATTGCTGTAGGCTACAACGTAAAGCGGGACAGGTGGTCACTATACTCACGCCAGTTATTCAGCCAACAAGGTGTAGGCCTATATATTTCAAAATTGTGTATAGTACTTTATAAATTACAAAGGTTTAATTGGCATCTTTATTTCAAAGGACCCGACCGACCGCGACCCGAATATCATTAAAAATGTTTTTGGATGACTAGTAACCGTGGCACCCGCTCATTTTGGATCAACCCGTGCACCACTGGTGTGTATAGGCTACATACAGTATATATATATATATATATATATATATATATATATATATGGCTGGTAATTTAACGTGTTAATTAGATTAATTAATTATGGAGAAAAATAATGGGTTAAAATTATTAACACATTTGACGCACTTGCCCCGCCCCATCTCATATTTACATCACATAATTTAGAAATATCACAGGAGCTGTAGGCTAAGTGCAATATCACATGAGTGCAAATGTGATAGGCCTACTCATCTTATACAACAGTTAATTAAGAAGTTAATATTGTGTTATTTTAGACACAATGTTGTCTGTTTTGCTCAATTTTGCCAACCAGAAGATAAAGACAAATCAGACCTGTTCATCTCCGAGCAATTCACAGGCATTTCATTTCTTAATCCACTTTTTGAACTATTTGGGTGAACCATTTGGCGCGTTGAACCATTGGCACATGTGTAGGCTTTGAAGTGGCGCTGCAGACCGATCGGCGTTTGACATCAAAGTACCGCGAGAGCGATTCAAAAGCACAAGGAGTCGTCTGCTCTCTAAGCCTTTGCAGGTCTTTGATGTCACACACTGGTCGATCTGATGGTGATGATCCGCGTCAAGTCAAACAAGCCTAATGATTCAGTGAACCATTCAAAAAGAATCATTTACTGCACTCCTCAATGAATCAGCCGTTTGAACGAATCAAACGAATGAATGAATGACTCGATGACTTAATCATTAAGACATTACCACCACCTACCGGCAGTTTTAATTTATCATTAGTATCATTTCATTAAAAGTAATAATAATAAAATTAAGAAAATAAATTATTAAAGTAAAAGTTCACCCAAGCAAAAATGACAATTCTGTCATAATTTACTCACAAGTAAATTGTAATGACTGTTTGATGCTTTACACAACAATGACTTTAAATGATCTTTTGGGAGTAATTTCTCCAAATATGATGTGCGATTAATTAGATTAATCACCACATCCTGTTATTAATTAGATAAAAAAATGTAATCGCTTATATATATATAATGTGTGTGTGTATTATATGTATGTGTGTGTGTGTGTGTGTGTGTGTATGTATGTGTTTTAAATAGTTTTTTATTTTAAGTATTTCATATTTTTCAGTTTTTATTTAAATTTTAGTTTAATACTTTGTAATTTTATTAGCTTTTGTCTTTTATTATTCTTAGGCTAGCTATCTAGCTAGCTTTATTTTTATTTTTCAGTTTTAGACACTTTTCACTATTATAGTATCTATTCATGTTTTTTGGCTTTTATTGTAACTTTATATGCTTTTGTTATTTTTAAATATTAATTATTTCCGTTTTAGTTTCCACTTGGTATTTTTTGTGCTTGAGCTTAATTATTATTATAAAATTATTTAAGTTAATTGCCAGGGCAACATTTTTCATGTTCATTTAGTTAAATGGCTTTTAGTTTAATATTTATATTTAATTTTATTTCAATTAACATTATTTATTTTTATAGTTTTAGTTAATAGAAAGCCTATAAGCTTGTTTAAAAAAAAGACATCTGTTGGGCTTGTATGAATCTGAATCTGACTGAATCTGGATTATTCTTGAAATTGTCATTTGGACGTAAATATGATGTCCTTCCTCGCATTGTAACATGCATGGAGAAATGCATGCATGTTACTTGTGATGTTGTGTTGACTTGAATAACTTTAATGATGATGATGACCCCGTAAGAGTCAGAGTCTCTTTAGAAACATAAAAATAATCGTTGAGTTGAGTGAACCCTGTTTGACACAACAGAAGGGTCTTTTACTGCTCACTTTTGAGATCACTACACAATCAAGTGCACTTCCCAGACTGCTGCATCTACAGGAAGTGATGTGTAATGATGTTGAGTCCCGCAGCAGTTCTCTAATGAGGCTTTGTGATTTTAAGATTTCAGTCTATGTCCTGTCAATGCTGTCAGAGAGCCTTAACTCCCGACTCATGACCACAGTCACGCACGCTCACTTTACACAGATGCCAGTCTCCTGTCGGGTCGATCTCTGTCACCCAGGGCTGATTGGGAAAGAGTGCATGTGTCGTTTTGTTTCCGTGCTGTAGCCTAGCGACTGAATAATGCTTTATGTGCTCTTGACTGAAATATCCCTTAAAACAAATCAATGCTTCTGATGAAGAGAACCGGAGTCAGTCAACATCTAGATGATGCACTGCAAAACACATCAGATTCTTGCTCAGTGATTACTTAAAAAGCGAAAACAAGTCTTGTTTTCAGGAAATATATCTTGAAATCAATTTTTCTGATTTATATATTTATAAGTTGTTTTATTTTGATAAGACATTTTTTCTTTGAAATAGTAAGCGCTGATAAATTGTTCACAATAAGACCAAGAACGTTTCACTATGTGTAATTATTATTGCAGAGATGCACTATATCATTATATTATTTGGTTTTCAGGTGTCCTTTCAGAATATCCAAGTGTCCTTTTGGAAAGATACTTAAATTGATAAAAGCATGCAGAAAATACAGTTTAATGGGAATCATCATCAAACTTAATCCAGAACCTGGAAAAACATTCACCTTTATTAAAAATGTTCAGCTCTCTCAAATCAGTCTTTTTTTTTTACTAACATTGCAAACAGTAAATTTAAATTTATGCATTTGGCAGATTCTTAGAGTGCATTCAAGGTATATAATATGATATTTCCTGTTTAACTCTGTAAAGCTGCTTTGACACAATCAGTATTGTATAACGCATAAAAGTGGCTTGACTTGACTTTTTCTCTACTGGACCAAAACCTCAGGAACATGATAAATGTGAAAATATAAATGTTTTTTAGTATTTTAGTGATTAATCTGAATGTACATTTCATAATAATCTTATGCTTTGTGATAGTGATTGTGAAAAAGAGCAGTTTTGTAGGCCTATATGTTTGTAAATGTACCAGTTGTGAAAAACTAAAACGTGACGAGGATCCTAAAAAAGGCCCATTCTGAATCTTTCGCGCATTAGTGACTCTTTTGAGTCAGTTCTTTTCAGTGAATCAGAGTCTGAATGAGGGGTACCTCAGAACACAGAAGTGAAAGAGGATATAACCTACCATCGGCTGAAATAAATAGGTAGGTTTTGAAAGATAACTTTGAGAAGCTTCATGTGAATGTGCTGTTTGCGTATTTTCTTCTTTAAATGTGTTAGGCTAGATGGATGTCTTTTCTGTTTTCGCACACCATTTTAGACTGTGCCAAGCAGAAAAAATAAACCTTTTAAGACATTACTGTTCTGCTCACGTATAGGCCTACCATAGCACAGCCTCTTGTGTTTTTAGCACACAAATGCTGTCTTAATATTGGTGTTGCATGCTAAACTTTGTGAAAAAATTTATATTCACATCATTTTATTCAGTTCTTCTTGTTTGTGCAAAGGCCTGTACTGAGAAGGTAAGAATAAATTTATTTGACTATGCTTCGAAAAAAAAAAAAATACTGACTGTAATATTTGTGTTGCTTCTGGTGGTCGAGCTAAAAAAATAAATGAATAGGCCTAAGTAAAAAATAGAAATGAACTTCAGTTTAGGTGGTAAATTAGTGAAAATCACTATTGCTTAACCACTGTTATAAGAAATGCTGAAGAAAACACTGGAAACTCAGTAATTTCAATAAGTATAACGAATGCTGTTCATTTAGATTTTTGTGTTTGTGTTGACTTCCAGTACCATGAAAGGACCGCTGTTACTGCATTTACTTTTCCAAGGTACAGTGTCTGTTTTTATGTTTTTTTGGAGTGTGAGACTCTGTCACAATATATGTTTACACACTTGGTAATACAATAGTTAATATTTCCAAAAATGCAGTGTCATCACAACAAACCAAATACTATAGAATACTTTAAAGGACTTTGAACAAACTGAATTTGTGAGTCTTTCTCTGCTTTATGGATTAGCTCCTAACCAGAATACACATAGAATCATTTAGATTTCAATGCTTTTCCAAAAACACAACATTCAAGTTTTAATCTTTCTTTCTTAATCATCCATTTGTTTCGGTGTTGACTAGTATGGCAAAAAACACAAAAAAAAAACAGCCATTTATGTTCTCATATATTGTCCCACAGGAGTGCTGGTGTATGATGCTTTGGCATGGGAAGTGAAAATGCCAAAAGATATTCATGGCCTCAAAGGTTCCTGCTTGGTTATACCATGTTCTTACTACTACAGCTCAAACCCACCCCAAAACCCACGTAGAGTTGTGTGGTATCAGTGGGTTTCTTTGGGCTACCCTTTAGTTTACGATCCATTGCATCCAAAAAACGTTATTGAGAAGTTCAGAGGGAAAACGGATTTATTTGGAAGCTCAAGTTGGGATTGCAGTCTGCTGATCAAAAATCTGGAGCAGGTCCATCATGGAGAGTTATTATATGCATGGATTGACCCGGAAAATGTTAGCTGGCGCACCTACAAGTTTTATGATGTCACCTCCACAATTCTTGTTAATGGTATGTAAATGTTCTTTCATTGACTCATGATGTACTTATGGGAGTGTGTTGACTAAGGCCTTTTCACACCGAGAGTAATAACTGGCCTTAATGTTTATGTCTATTTTAGCAAGTCCACAGCAGCCCAGCATCAAGATCTATGGAGGTGTATGGACAGGTGACACCATTACAGTAGTGTGTTCGACTTTACACACGTGTCCATACAACAAACCAAACATCACTCTCAACAACATTGAAGGATCTGATGAAATGGACAATGAGCATATTGAAGACGGCCTGTGGAAAATCACTCTGACACGCACATCTGTCACAAATGCAGAAAATGCCACTATTGAGTGTTCAGTAATATATTATGGCGGCATAACAGTTACAGCTATGAAGAGCATAAATGCACAATGTACGTTTTCTGTGCAGTTGCATTCTGCTAATGTTGCAGGTGTTATATTTATTTTGGATTATCATGTATGATACTTTCAGTTTTACACTAATAATAATGACTAATCCCTTTAGACCCTGGCCATGAAGAAGCAGACATGCCCATTCCAGTTAAGACTGACTGGCTTTACATCCTAGTGCCCTCACTTGTGTGCATCCTTACTTGCATACTTGCTGGTTTCATACACAAGATTCGACACAGGTGTGTGTGTGTTTGTTCAGTCTAATACTTATTCATCATATATGCAGGAAAGTCTGGAATCTTTGTATTTCTCTTTAATGAGCATTTTAGTTTCTCACATATTCATTATTGATTTAAGACAGACCCCTGATGATATGCAAGGATCTGAACCGAAGGTATTTATGACATGTTCACTTCTTTTCACTACGTAACTGACAATACTGTGTCAAGGGAACTTCAAACTTCATCCTCTACGGGGCGCTATGGGAAACAGTATACCCACGCCACCATGCTGAGAGGAGTGCAGGCCGAAATCATGGCTAGCACTGAGTACCAACTCAACCATTTCCATGGGACTTGCCTCTGGGACGTTTAGATGGCTGTCTGTGACAGTACCCCTTACGGCCAAAGGTCTAAGCTACATACCCAACTTAATTGTTAGGGCCTTGGACCAGGATAGAGCTGTAGGCTTGGAATCAGGAAAGATTCCTTTAAAGGGATACGGCTAAGAACCTAGCATTTTCTACCAAGTCTTGCCTGTCACACAGGGGCTACCGCTTGCCTACGCATAAGCTTGCTGAAAGAGCTGTCTCAACAGATCTCTAGTAGCAACACCCTGTTTAGATAGGTATCCGAGGATACATAGGTGGAGTGGCGCCCAAGATGAACAGTGCTTTTACACACTCAAGAAAGGGCACGAAGCAACCGCGCCAAGCCTTCACCACATAGGATCTTAGAAAGAATGCAGAATACTAGCGTGTGAACTTACCACAGTGTGGATTTCAGAAAGTGTGCAAAGACTTCACGTGCACACTTACCATAGCAGGGATTTTCAAATACTGTTCTAAGGAGGGACTCTCGTGGCACTCTGATAGATGGAATGGTGCATCTCAAAACAGTATGTTTGAGAGTCATCAACTCGATCTGTGGAAATAATACTGGAGCGCTCTGGGGAAAAAAGGGAGAACTCAGTCTTATATGAGAGATGAACTCTGAGCTCAGAGTAGCGCGCTCATAGGCGACCCTTTTTGGAAAAAAGGGGAGCGCTGCTAAACTACCACGAGAATCACCCGAATAGCCCCTCATGTTGAAGGAAGCGATGCTTGAGGTGTATAAACAAATACACACTGGCTGAATGGAGCCCAAGAAACCAAGGTCTAATCATCCCAAGAAAGGGAACGAGGCGGAACATGTAACCCTTACCGCACAGGATTTCAGAAAGTGCGCAGAGTCTTGCGTGCACACTTACCACTTTCGTGGATTTTACAAAGTGTGCAAAGTGTTCACGTGCACACTGACCACCATGTGGTTTTGAGAAAGTACACAAAGCTTAGCGTGTGTACCTAAAGGTTCCTAAGCATCACAGAGGCGCTGAATCGCACGGAAGACAGCACCACTAAGCGGCCAGGAGACCCCTCAGGGTGACCTGGCCGGACATCCATGAAATTCCCTGCAGTGCTGTGCCAGGCCTAATGATCAAGGAGGCTCCCTCAGAAACCTGTGATCTCAGCCATCTAATACCGGAACATGAAGCCGGATGGCTGGTGCTGGTGAGTGTTTATTAAACACTGTAATTGAGCACTGCAAAGGAAACTCACAGAGTTTATTAGTAGACACATAACCACCAGCAATTTAATACACATAAGTATATACAGAGAGGGTTACATACTCACCCACCCTCCTGTGCTGGAGCCCCTCTCAATGGGTGCCTCCTTTTAGTCCGGACCATCAGTCAGGTGGTTGCTATGAATATAAAACCAGCCAAAAACATTATAGGTCCAGCGTAGGAGACTGTTATGCGAGAGGTTTCCACCTAACCTCGATCAGGTGGAGAGCTGGTGGTTACAGGGGAATTAGGAATGGGAGGATAAAAGCAAAAGTAAAAAATCCCTGAAGGGAATGAGTAGATTCCTCGGTATCACTCTGATTCGGACGAGAATGCTGCCTCGTCTGGATCACATCCCTTAGGTTCTGCTTACCTCCTTGTGACCCATGATTCCTCTTACCCCTGCCCACAGGTGGTGGAGGAGCGCAAGTCGCGACACTAGCCTTCTCTGCCCGTCTTTGCTCCTCAGATAGAGACAGGCCAGGACCCCTATGTTGTTCGGGCTCAGACCTGGACCTTCGTGGAACGATGGATCTGAAAGCAGCAGAGCGCACCTTCGTCTCCCTGAACTTCTCGATCACCGTCTCAATGGAAATACTGATAAGTTCAGAAGGCAAAACCTGAGTATCGAGAAGAAAGCCTTTTCTTTCATCCCGATGTCTGCCAGGTTCATCCACAGACGTCTCTCCACTACCACCTTGGCCGCCCTAGTCCTGACCATGGTGGAGGCGGCCTGCTTGGTAGCATTGAGAGAGGTCCATGGTGCGGAGTGGCTACCTGATCAGGAGAAAGGCCCTTGCCACCATCCAGGTCTCTTAGCAGATCATCCTGATATGCTTGTAGCACCACCATCGTGTATAACAAAGCCACAGCTTGACCTGCTGCTGCGTATGCCTTGCTATTTAAGCAAGATGAATTTCTGAAGGGGCTTAGATGGCAAGGAGGGAGCTTAAGAGAGGATGTCTCCCCCGCAGAAAGAATTATTAATATTTTTTTAATCTATTTTTTTTAGCTCTTTCTACAGGGGGCATCCTCTCATAGCTGCTTTCGAGCATCACCTCGATGTTGGCAGATTCACTCTTATGCTGAAACCGATGGATGCGAGAAGAAAACAGCCTCTTTCATTTCTTTTTGATATCTGTATGGAGATCATGCAGAAATGGAAGACTCTTTTAATGGCCTTACATCGTCACCTTGTTAGCGCATTTTCATAGCAAGTCAGATCCACCTGTATTCTCACGAGCTGATTCTCCTCCGTGACTCAGCAGCGGTGGGTCCTGAACCGCGGGAAGCAGATGGCTGCCTTTTTTTCCTTTTTTTTCCAGAAGAGAGACGAACGAGAGCGGAGCCTTTTTCTTTAAAAAAAACTCAAACAAATGACGCAAAGATCGTATGTGTCATCGGGTGTCAAATAACGCAGACACGGATGCACACATTGTCTAAACGCTTGCTAGTAATCGCCATGATATACAGAGAAAGATCGCTCTTACCAGTTCTTTCAGATGCAGGCTTCAAACAGAACAGTCAGTGAAGATGAAGAAGAGAATGACGTGTTCTCCCGGTGCTTGTTTACAGGGCTCCGAACCGGTTCAAGGAATGAAAACGAAAACCGGAAACGAACGAAATTTTGACAGAACCAGAACCAGAAACAGAAACAAAATCAAATTTTATAGTTCCGAACAGAATCGAAAATTTGAAATGACCACTAACCGGTTAATAATATTATTTTATCGTTCCAGTTAATATTTGAAATTTGCTGTCAACCAATCACGAATTTCATGTGAAGCTGAAGCCAGCAAGTGAATTGTCCGCTCAACTGTGAACTCATCATAGGAGAGTCTCAATGACAATGAACCGCCTTCTTGATTTTGTGTCGAATGAGAGACCCGCTGGTTTCAGTTTCATTTTAGCCTAAATTAATTAGTTTTAGTTTTTGGTTAATATTGCTATAGCTTCTTATATTTTAAATTCTTGTTCTTTTCTAAATACTGTTAATTGAAATGATTTGTTGTGGAGTGAGGGGAACTAAAATAGCCTAGGGGAGCTTCTCAAATTTCCTGGAAGCTGAACAGTTTTCATTTGCTATATTAACCTCAAAATAATTTTTAGAATGAAATTTGGAGTCCAACTTTCGGGCGCATATACAGCTTTACTTATTATACATTTGCCCTTATTCTATATTCTTTATATTAAATAAAATTTTAGCATCCAGATATGTCGGGAACATGGAAACATTTGGATTCGTGCCGAAAGAGAGAGGTAGGCATCAGCTTCACCTTAGATTAATTTGTTTTTGGAGTGACATTTTTATAGCCTAAACTAATAACTGTTTTTAGAATGTTTTTAAACATTTTGCTTTAGACTACAGGCATTTTAGCCTTCATTATTTCGGAAGTAATAGTGCTAATAAAATGCGACGTGAGCTGCGATTTCTTTTTTTTTTACTCTCAAAAACGCAATCTTATAATGTTTTTTTTCTTTTAACAATGCAGCAAACATTTTAAATATCTTAAAAATACTTTGTCTTTAAATTGTTGATACATTTTTTTTTAAGTAGCTTAGCCTACATTTGGCCAAAATCTATAGATGATGATGCTGTAGCCTATTGGCTGTGACTAAGCGTTAGATCTCTATTTTTTCCTTTTCTTTTTGAGTAAAGAAAACGCTATACTTTATTATTATTATATTATTATTATAAGGCGAATAATAATAACGTTATTAACCAGTATTTCTTCCACCCGAACCGGTTTCGGAACGGTAATAATATCAGAGGAACGCAGAACAGAAATGTTAAAATATCGATTCTGCTCGGAGTGAACCGATTGAATTTTTTTTCGTTTTAAAGCCCTGCTTGTTTATAGTCGTGCCGGTAGTGACGTCAGGGGCTGTAGCCGGCCAAAAAGTTGGTGTTTTTTCAATCTATGCTTCAGACACGGGTCACGACGAGGTGTTCCCCATAGTGCCCCCTAAAGGACACAGTTTGAAGTTCCCTTGAAAGGAAACTAGATTCAACACATTTTTTTATATGTAGAAATTAAATAAAATTTAAGTACAAAATGCTCAAAGTAAGTTATGTAGCATACTGTATACTTTCACAAATATAATTTTTGAGTCTGTAGATTGCATTGATTTTGTCATGCTGTTCTCCCTACTGTCGACTTTGAGTTATGTGAAAATATTGCCATATATAAATTTGCATTATTTGCAGGTTGAGGTGTCGCTAGTGAGGGAAAAAGTGACATTGGGGGGCCCAGAGCTATCGGAAGGTCCACAACGATCCATCAAAAGAGCCTTAGCAGTTTCTACCGAAAAGCTTTTTCTAACAACTGCAATTTTGAGTGGGCAGGACTGTCTTCTCACGCTCCAGACATCTGAGTACTGTACGGAGGACCTGGAAAACCCAGCGACACCTCGGTCTGCAGGTGATGAGGGAGACTCGCTTGAACAAAAAAGTTTCATTGTAGCAGAATGAATTTGCAAGATCAAGAAGAGGCACTTTCACTCATTCACTAAAAAACCTGATATACTCATGTAAAGTTGTTTTCATTCTTTGCTAATAGGCAATTATTTGAAACTTCAGTTTCTACTATAAAGCAACTCTCCAGTGTCTTCATGGTTTACAAGCGTCTGAACTCAATGGACCAGACAGAAGAAATGAAGTGAAGATTTCAGATTTTCAGAGCCTCTGAGCCACACCCACCTATAATGCCATGGGCAATGGTAGTTCAGTGTTTACCAGCCACAGCAAACATTTGCATAAAGTTTGCTTTGCAGAACAGTTTCAGAATCATGAAACGAAAATGTCTTATTTGGCATGGCGTCACATAAGTTCATTTTTCTTTTTCTGTGGAAGTATATCTGATCCTTAACCGTGCATATGCAGGGATTTGTGTATAAAATCTTTGCATGAATTAACTTTTGTACTAAAATGTATTCTAAATAATGAAAAAGAATGTAGGAATACCTGAAACCATTGACACAAAGACCACATACTCTGCTACACATGCTCATTTAGAACACTACAATTACATTATCATTATAACGAGGATAAGAGCAAATTGTGAATAAATGGGAAGTTCTCCCATGTGAATAAATACGTATGATCCACATTAATTATTCCTTATTAGTGAATAAGACCCGCTGTCTGTCATATGTTTTTGATTATAAGTTGTAACACACCATTTATTGTATCTGCTTGTCATTTAATTCAATTAGTCTTAGTGGTTCTTAGTGGTTTGAAACAGGAAATCCAGAACTATATGATACATTTCATATGGTAACCATTTGTATCCCTTGTGTGTAACTTTCATGTGACAACTAGTCCTAATCTCCATTATACACACACACACACACACACACACACACACACACGCACACACACGCACACACACGCACACACACACACACACACACACACACACACACACACACACACACACACACACACACACACAAGACTCATAACCAAACACTTGTTTTTTGTTACCCTTCATGAAAAAGTTTTGAGAACTCACATTGAGAGCAGAGGACAATGAAATCAACCCTTGAATCGATTTAATTTGCTTGTGTCTGTTCATGTCTGATCAACTGAATGAAGTGATGATTTTTCATATGCAATGCTTTGCTTTATTTGATTGGTTGCTGCATTGCTACAAAGCTTGCATGTACTTGGGATCTTTGAAACCCTAAACATGGACATTTAATGCATATTATCAAATAACATTAAAGCATCAGATTTATGTTTCCTGACAAGTATAAAGTATTTATAACTATTCAAATGTTTTGTTTTGGAGTCATATTAAAATGACTCAACATCCGGCTTTTCTGTTGAACATGATCATAAATGAACAAAGTGGTACATAAATGTTAATAAAAGATCTCTGAAGGAACAAAAACAACAACAGTTGTGCTAGTAAACACCTGCAGGATCATTCAAGAGACAGAAACACACACGGTCACACTGGAAACCTTTTAATTAGCGCTAATTATCTTAGCTGAGAATGTAGAAGGGCGTGAGAGGATTGGTGTTTGTGAGTGAGGTAATGAGGCCCGAGAGAGATGATGCGCTTCCTGAGTGAAACTAAGCCTGTTAAACTATTAGAGCCTAAATTATCCATCAGATGATGCTGATTACTCCTGCTTTTACTTCCCTTTCGTTTGCATGATCTCTAAGGGATTTTAGGTGGGTTCTGAAATCAAGATGCTTTTCGTTTTGCTGCTAGTTAAGTCTATTACACAAATATATATATATACAAAAGCATGCATAAAATATATGTAATTGCAACTTTTTATCTCATAATTCTGACATTTTCTTGCAGTTCTGATAAAATTGTGAAAAGATATAAACTAAGAATTGGAAGATATAAACTTGCAATTCTACAAAGACATACAAGACATACAGAGCTTAAAAAGGTAATAATTGCGAGTTATAAACAAAAATTGTTGCAATTCTGAAAAAAGTCAGAATTGTGAGATAAAATCTCCATGTTTATGAATTACATTGTAGTTGTGCACCAGGTCTCTCTATTGTGCATGCTTTTTATAAATGCATTTAAATCCAATAGAGTATATGAAAGTGTTTTTGACAGTCATGTAGTTATACTTCAGTGGTTCATTTGGCTTGCGCTAATAAACAATGAGCCAATCCCAGAATCCACGGCACGTTTCTGCTGACTGTCTAAATAAGTGTTTTTGCCGGCGTCTGAAGAGGCAATGCAGCACTCAAGAGAAAACTGCTTATGAACTGCTATTACCCTCAAGAGAACGGGAACTCAATTAGTCTAACGAGGGCCAACTGTAATTAAACTGATCGCAGCAAAACTTGTCTCGGTGGATAACAGGACGCTGAGTTAGAGACCAATGTACACGAGAGAGTCAGAGAGACATAAAAAAAAACATGTCAAACACACAGTTAGAACTGTTATGAAAAATCTTGTGCATGTTGAAAATCACCATCGTTATTATTATTTTATTTTTTATTTTTTTTGGTTTGAATTTAAAGTACATTTTCAACATTGTTTTAGTGGATGTTTGTTTTTATCACATCTCTCTGCACTTCTGCAACTCCTAACATGAAAAAAGCAACCATTTATTTAGAAATATTCCAGGTATTTCTACTATATCTTTAATCAAATTTTCATTCTGTTAATTGTTTGTTACATTTACATTTACATTTAGTCATTTAGCAGATGCTTTTATCCAAAGCGACTTAAAATGGGGACAATGGAAGCAATCAAAATCAACAAAAGAGCAACGTTTGTTAAAATCCTTTTAACTAAAAAAACAATAATGAAATGAAAAAGCAACATGGTTGTAACATTTCATGCTAGAAACGTGCTAGAGACATGCCAGTAACTTGCTAATCATGCTAGTACCCTGCGTATCATGCTTATAACATGCTAGTTACTTGCTAATAATGCTAACATCATGCTAGTAACAGGCTAATCATGCTTAAACACGCTAATCATGTTAGAAACATGTTATCAACATCTATCTAATCTTTCAAAAATTTCAAACTTCAGGCTTTACCGCTGCTTTAAACTTTCAAGCTAGGCTTTCTCGAGCCAACATAAAGTTTGTCTTGACTAACTTTTTTTTATCTAGTCGTTTGTTAAAATCCTTTTTAACTAAAAAAGACACTTTCTTCGTGACACCATCCATCAGGACGTGACATCATTTAGGAAGGAAATCAATGGATTTGATCAAATCTGTACTGTTTTATGTTGTTTTGTTAGTTAGTTTGTGTCTCTCTAAAACTTTTGTTCCTATTCAATACTATGCAAGTATCTCATGTCAAAAAAAATAAAAAAGAATAATAATTAACTAAAATATATAAATAAGCAAAATATATAAAATATAGCAAAATATTTATTAAAAAAATAATAAAATAAAAGTAAAACTTAACAAATTTTGGATTCATTTAAATTTAAACTGTATATGTATTAGGGCAATTCTAATATTAGATATTTAATCTGGCAAATCAAAGGTTGACTGATTAATAAACATGACTGAAAAACTAAAACGCTTTAAATTAATTTACAGAGTCATAATCCAGCATATCTTTCTAATATTTTGCACGTGAACGTCTGTTTCATTCACGCGCTCTCTGTTCTGGAAATCTATGCTTAAATTGTTAGTTTTACATTGCTTTTCCTGAACAAGCTACAGTGATGGTTCCTGTTTATTAGTGCAAAATAGAGCTCCTGCTGATCAGAAATGGACAAATACAGAAAACGGCAGCCACACGCCCCTGGAGACTGATTTTATTTGTGTACTAGTACAAATTGATCATCTTTATTGTTCACCGAGGGACTGAATGAGGCTTGATCTGTAATTGCTGGAGATTCACATACTGTACTGCCAGACTGAAGCTCTGGATTTACTGTCATCAGCGTGTTGTTGTAATAATTGTGTTCGATTTCATAATTGTTCATCTCTGATGGATTTGTTTCAGCTTTTGTCTTCTCCAGATGATAACTGATGGACTGGAGTGCTGTGGATTATTGTGATGTTTTTATCAGACTCTCATTCTGACGGCACCCATTCACTGCAGAGCATCCATTGATGAGACACTGATGCAATGCAACATTTCTCCAAACCTGATGAAGAAACAAACTCCTCTACATCTTGGATGAAACGATAAAAGTGAAGTTTGGCAGTATAGAGCATGAAAAATTATTTATAATCAGGCACTTTGATGTTTTAACTGTAAAACAGGACTTATTATAAGTGTTTTTCTCTCTTTGGGGGTGTTTCTGTCAGGTGCTCGTCTCAAAGTCTTCCGCTCCTGAGACAGAAGATCTCAAACTCTTCACTGTGGGTCCATCACGAGCTCTGTGTTTTTCGGGGAGACGGGCTGCTAAAAGCTTTTCAACACCAACATCTCACCCTGATCCCACAGAAATCAAAGAGCACAAATCTCTCCCGCTGAACTGCAGCGGATGTGAAGGAAGGAAGAGCGAGACTGTAGCTGATCAAAGCAGAGTTAATCACATCCAGCATGTGTTCATAACTGCTCCTGATCATACACAGATATCACATGAGCAAACATGAGTAATCTCAGGTTTTCAAATCCATTGTAAATATTGTATATCCATATATAGAGACCACTGATGATGTCACTGTGACCTTCTGACCTCATCCACCACACGTTTCCATGGCAGCAACAAAGTCTCCAAAGACAGGAAGGAGATGAATGACCTCAAACTCTGGAGTGATGATGGTCGGTTTCCTCATACGCTTATGGGTATTTCATCACAGGCTCTTTCTTTCGGACATCCCGCTATTGTGGAGAATATCGGCAGCTCAGTGTATCTGGAGTGTGGGGGAAAATTTATCTTTTTATATATAATTAAATATATATATATATGTGTGTGTGTGTGTGTGTGTGTGTGTGTGTGTGTGTGTGTGAGAGAGACAGAGAGAGAGAGAGAGTGTGTGTGTGTGTGTACCTACTAAACACATTTTGAAGACAAATTTGTACCCAAAGTGAGCAAAACCTGAAAAATTGTGTGTGTGCATGTGTGATAAAACAGATTTATAAATCTTCTCAGAGGAACATTTTATTACTCAGATGTAGCTCTTACAAAGCTCAAGAGATTTACTGGAGTTTATCTAAGTATCCACTTTATTGTTTCTCCTAAAAGGCCTGAGGAAATGAAAGGACGCTGTCTTTAAACTGAACACTTGAAAGCCAAGAGACGGGATGTATATTTTGTAGATAATAAACACTGCTAAACAATAATTAAATCAAATGAGATGATCTATTATAATCTTGACTGCAGATATTTATCTAGTACAGAACCTGAAGTTCATCTGAGTGCCAACAGAGCCGTTTACTGAAGCCATCAATCACAGCTCCTGTCTAACCAATCATCTTTCACCTTCAGCCGCTCATCCCGCCCCCTCAAGGACTGTATTGTGTCATTGACAGGTCATCTTCATTAGAGAGATCTACTGTCTGTGGGGGGACAGCACTTTATTATCGGAGTCTGACAAAAATCATTACAATCCAACATGATGCATCTGGAACCACAACAACATGTCCGGGTCATGTCGTGAAAATAACACTAATATAAATGTGCCAATTTATATTTTGGGAACATTATGATTTGGTGCATTATGATTTTTTACGTAACATTTTAATTTAAAACAGATTGCTACATCTCATCATTTTAAAGCAGTATTTTGGTTTTAAATAATAAAAAAAATAATTGTTGTACTGCGATGATTAAATTTAAATCAGCATAAATTAAATGTAGTACATCAGATATTATAGTGATTTATAAATAGTGTACAATTTAAATGATATACAATAATCTTTTTTTTTCATTTCAGTAATCAAAATGATTTATTCCATTTTATACATTTTAATTCAATTGATTTTATTTTGTATTATCTGCAAAAATGTCTTTCCATTCAATTTTGCTTGTATTTTATTTTCTAAAAAATACTACAATGATTTTATTTAAATAAGCATAAATTAGATGCAGTACAAGATATATTATAATGATATATAAATACTGTACTATTTAAATGATATATAATAATTATTCCCTTAATTTGTTTCAGTAATCAGAATCATTTTTCTATTTTTCTTTATTTTTATTTTTATTTTTTATTCTTTGCCAAGTATGGTTAATTGTAGAAAATAATGTCTAAAATAAATATTTAAATACGTTTTATTTTCATTAAGAAACAGATACTATACAATGGATACTATAAGGGTATATAAATACTGTACAGATTAAATGATATATAATAACCATAAATTAAATAAATAAATAAATTAAATTATATTATTATTTTTAAATTAAAATAGTTTTTTATTTATAATAACCATCATTCCCTTATTTTATATAAATAATTTTATTTCAATTAAAAATATATTTATATTGGTTTTTTTTTTTTTCATTTTATTATTGTAATTTATTTTTTATTCCTTGCTAAATTAATTTAATTCTGATGGAATGGAAATAATGTGTAACAAGAAGTGTTTACATTTTCATTAAGTAACATGATTAATATATATATATACATATATATATATATATACATATATATATATATATATATATACATATATATATGTATATATATATATATATATATATATATATATATATATATATATATATATATATATATATGTATATATATATATATATATATATATATATATATATATATATATATATATATATATATATATATATATATATTACATCTTTGGTGTCTGGGTTGATTTAAATATGCATTGCAAGTTCAGTCAGAAAACTGTTCTGTACTCAATCAGAAAATGTATGCACAAAATAAATTATTCAAATTAAATTAATTAAATAAATAGAAATATAAGTAGACCTCATGCTGAAAATTCAGCTTTTCATCCCAAAATGATACTTTACAATATATTCACATTAAAAAAACAACTATTTTCAATAGAAATAATATTTCACAATTTTGCTGTATTTTTTATAGATGCAGAGTTGGTCAGTAGTAAGATAATTAAAAAAAAAAAAATGTCAACCTCTCCAGTCGTTCAAGATTAATGCATAGGATTTTGTGATAAAGCCTTTGTGTATAATGCATTGTAAAGGTATTCATAATGTACATTGCAATGCATTATATCCTTTCATAAATATTTGCAACCAAATGTAAAAAGTAAAAATAAAAAAATGTGAAGATTTGTTTGTCATGTTCTTTAATGCATTATGCTTTCTAAAGGTGTAACAATGAATAAATAAGTTATAACTGTTACTTTTATTCATGAGATTATACAATGCATTATTAATGAATTGCTTTTATAATGTATTATATATAAAGGCTTTAATTAAATTGTTACCAAAATATTTTTATGAGTGGATCGCTCCAAATTTGTCAAGAAAATGTTGATTTATTTGTATTTATTCATTTATTTATTTTAGTAATTTAAATGTTTTGCAAGAATAAAACAAAGTTTCTAAATTGCATTTCAATTTATTAGACTTAATGCATTTATTTATTTATTTAATTAATTTTTTATTTATGTATTTTTGGTAAGTGAATCTCACAAATTTGTCAAGAACATGTTGATGTATTTTATTGTATTTTAATTAATTAATTTTAGTAATTTAAATGTTTTGCAAGAGAATACAAAGTTTGTCAGGGGAACACAACTTTGCAAGAAAAAAATTAAGTTTCTAAATTGCATTTAAATTTATTACACTTAATGCATTTTTGAATTCATTGTGAAGTGAATCTCGCAAGTTTGTCAAGAACATGTATTGATCATTTCAAATGTTTTACAAGATGACGCTAGGTTGCTCAGGAAACTCAAATGTGTGGGAAAACACAAAGTTTCTAATTTGTATGTGAATTTTTAAAATGTGTTTCATGTAGATTTTGTGCTGATATAATGTGAAACCGACTCCTACACAATCAGCGGTGATTAATTATTGGTGAATTTCCTTTGGAATCTGTTTTTAGCAGACGATCTGCTGCTCAATTATCTCAGAAAGTGGTAAAACAGACTGTCAGCGTCAGCGGTTTTTCTGGATATTCAGTATTTTCCTGCAGTGGGATATTTCCTTATCTCTGCTCCCCAGCGCTGCAGTGTGTCCTGCTCTATCACAGATTGCAGAAATATCTTCGACGTTCATCCAGCCTCTCGTCTGGCGTCCGATCTTCTCTCCGTGAGAACTCATGTCCTCTAGAATTCAATTTCCTCTGCTGTGATCTGGTTTTATCAGGGTTATAACTGTTCCCAGGCCTGTGCTAATGAAACCTGTCAGTCCCGCAGGAGGGTGACCAGATGCTGCATCCCAACATACCTGAGCTCCGCTGCGTCTGCGTCTGATCAATCTGTCAGCGCAAGAATCCCGGACAGATGAACAACATCAGTGCAGTCTGACACACTGTAGTCTGGGATCGCAGAATGAAGGTCAAACGAACGGCACAAGAGACGTACAGCTAGTTTTCTTGAGGTTAAACAAGAGACCTGAAGAACACCAGCGAGGAAAGAGCATTATATGTCAGTCTGTTTTATTTCTAAAGAGAAAGAAAGTCATGCAGTCTTGTTGAAGCCCTCTGGATAAAATATTTAAAAAGTCACAATTCGGCCTTGCGTCACACAATTCTAAGTTTGCGTCTCACGATTCGACCTTTACATCTCGCAATTCAGAGTTTGTTTATCAGTTCAGACCTTACATCTCACAATTCTGACTTTACGACTTAATTCTGACTTTATGTCTTGAAATTTTGACTTTACATCTTGTATTTCAGACATTACGTCTCACAATTTGGAGTATAAATCTTAAAATGCAGAGTTTACGTCACAATTACAGTCTTTTTTTCTCGTAATCCTGAGTTTACATCTCACAAATCACTTTTTTTGTTTTCGCCACAGAATAAAAAAAGCACTGTAATTGCAACTTTTTTTCTCACAACCTCGACATTTGTTTTTCACAGTTCTACACTTTATATTCTGCACTTCAGATTTTGTGTCGCATGTCGGTCTTTATATCTCGCAATGCATCTTCCGTGTATCTTCTTTTTCTCAGAATTGCGAGGAGATAAAGTCTGAATGTGAGATAAAAAAAGTTTGTAACATCATGAGATTAAATGATGACAGAGTGATCGTTTTTAGTTGATTTATTCCTTTAAATCTTGGAAAAGACGTAGCATCACAGAAATGAGAATCTGCCTTCGTCTTACAGCTCTGAGAAGCATTTTGAACTTTCTCTGCTTTTCATTAGTTTAACCCCTTGTAGGAGTTCACTGGCAGGTCAGATTTGGACGGGCTTATAAACATTATTGAAAAAGCAATATGTTCTGAATCAGGCTGGTGATTCGAAGAGAGCTGTGTTTTCTGGTTTGAGGGATCTTCTCTAATAAGATGAAGTGACTCTGACACTGAACAGCAAAACAGACCGTCAGTCTTCAGAGCCGGAGATCCTGGACTTATGAATCATTTTCTCCTTCACTTTGAGTCGTGTTTTTATCAGACTTCAGAAGAACATCAGCAACACAAAATACTTTTTCAAAACATGAATGTAAAATAAATGTGAAAAACACTGAGTAATATCAGTAATATAAACAAGCCTTCAAAGGTCTGGGATCAGTAGGGTTTTTTTTTTTTTTTTGCTTTTTTTTTAAAAGAAATGTATAATTTTATTTGTCAATGACATGATGATTTGATCAAAAGTGAAGGTTTCCATTTCAAATAAGTGCTGTTCTTTAATAATAATGGTGGTGATGATAAGGAACTCCTTAAATTATTCAATAAATAAAAAGAATCCCAAAAGTAAAAAAAAAAGCTAAATACATCAATAAATAAGAATCGGCAAAGGCAAACTGTTTTCAACACTGATAATAATCAGAAATGTTTCTCGAGCAGTAAATCATCATATTATCATGCTTTTCATGTGACACTGCAGACTGGAGGAATGATGCTGAAAATACAGCGGAGCATCACAGAAATAAATGACACTTTAACACAGATTCACACAAAACACAGCTGTTTGAAATGTAAATAATATTTCACAATTTCACAGTTTTTACTGTATTTTTGATCAAATAAATGCAGCCTTTGTGAGCAGAAGAGACTTGTAGAAAATGTTTAATTAATGGTATTGTAATTGAATATAAAAGGCATACAATTATATAATTATGCAAGAAATTCTGTCATGTTTAATTATTTTTATTGTTTAAGATAAAAAAGATTTACAGATGCTGTAATTCCAAACTCACTGCTAATGACAAACTTGCAAATAAATTGCATCAAAGGGATGACATTACTAAATTACATAAAGTTAAAACTTGTCTGCCAAATTCGTGTGTGTAATTTACATAATTTACAACCCTGTAAATTATGTTTAATGTTGCTAAGAGCATCTTCTATCATTCGCATTTTGGTTGCTACTGTAATAGACAGTTGAACACCAAAGCCGCTGCTACTGTATAATAATACTGTATAAAGAGAACAAACACACAAACAAAAAAGCCTTCTCTTTCTTTATACTAACATCTTTCAGTCATCAGGCACTGGAAACCCTTTTAGGAAGTATGAGAATATCAAGTAGAAAAATCCCATATTTGACAGAGAATGAGGAGTATTATAGGCCGGACTGCTGGAGATCTGCTGTGTGTGTGTGTGTGTGTGTGTGTTCAGCACTGGCAGAAAATTAGCCATCCATCATGGTTCTAATGCTTGACAAGAAAATCAATTAACAACCCAATTAAAGTATGATGGTTTTGTCTGTGAGTGGCAGTAACAGCGGGTGTGTTTGCAGCAGAGGATCTCTGATCAAGTTTAATGTATTATTACAGTCAGTGCCTGTCATTCTGCTCTGGAAGGTTGAAATTTACAGTGACACAAACCTGAAATCTGAAGTGCCCTTGTGCTACAGTATGCATGATAACAGCACTCAGAAACTGGACTGTGACGTGGATATTACCTTGAACATACATTTTTTTGCACCTGATTTGCATGCATGTGTTGCTCCTATTACCTGATTTGCATAAATGTAGTCATTTAGATGCTAATCCATTGTGCAAATTATGCATTCAATGGGCACAATTCATTCTTAGTGTGTTTTTTATGTTTATGCATTTGTAAGTGCATTACAGTAAATGCTATTTTTGATTTTTACTGTCAGAATTGTTTTCTGCAAATGCCGTTGATTAAGCTTAAAAGAATAGTACACCCAAAAAAATGGCTGCAAATGTACTCCAAGATTAGAGTTTGTTTCTTCATCAGATTTGGAGAAATGTAGCTTTCCTTCACTTACTCCCCAAGAAGTTCAAATCATCTTAATGCTGGATTTGTTTCATCTTTTGTCTTCTCCAGATGTTCACTGATGGACTGGAGTGCTGTGGATTATTGTGATGTTTTTATCAGACTCTCATTCTGACGGCACCCATTCACTGCAGAGGATTTACTGGTGAGCAAGTGATGCAATGCTACATTAAATCTTTTAAAAAGCTTTTACTCAGCCATGAGCAGATGCATGTGTAGTGATATCTGCCGACAGCATTGCCATGTCTTTCTGAGATGAGGCTTTGACCGTCTATAACATCCCTCGAGCTTCACACACATTAATACGGCGTCGCATGCGTGTGTTCAGGTCATCGGGAGCATCTGGGTCTGGCTCGGTCTGACTGTGAGGTTCTGGGAGACTCCTGCAGAGCTCGACTGGCGTGTCACAGCTCACATTAACACATGATGACAGGCTTTCACACCTCAGAGTCTGGATCTGATCTCCTCACCGTGACCTGCGCTTCACAACGAGCCTGTGTGCGTCCGACTCACAAACCCACAAGATACAGGATAAATCGACATACTGTAAAATAAAAGTATAATATAAAATTAACCTAGCATGAAAATAGATTTGTAATTTTTTTTTTTACCATATTAAATGTCAAGATCAGCCATTCAATCCATTGATAGTAAAATAAAACTATCAAATAAATATTTTTCTATAATTTGTGGGACATACAAATTACATACATGGTTATGCAGCAGAAACCGTCGGTGTGAAAACTCAACACACATCTGCCATGAAACACCTGACAGGTAACTGATGTGCTGTGAAGGTGACAGGATATGATGTCAGACTCGCTCAGCATCATGGGAGACGCTGACCATTAATATGGCAGCTGTAGTGTTTCTCTCCTCCTTCTCACAACAAATCTGACACCGTCTCTCTGTGTTTTCCTGTGATTCTGTGGACATCCCTCAATGTTCATGACGATGCTTCAGTTTGTGCTGATGGGGAGAGACAGACTGCAGTCGACGCAGGTCTGACGGCCGTCACTCATGCGGTCAGGGCAGGCAGGAAGATGCAGAAATGATGCAACATGCAAACAACTAATGGGCTTTAAAACCAAAGCTGATCTGCAATGCACAGATGCCGATCCGGTAGGTGCACAAACAATTCAACTATTTTCGGTTGCATGACAGTAGCACAGTTATTTCCATTAACTAGCTACTTTTTCCAACTAGTTTTTACCCTGACATCACTATTATTGCAAGTGTAGCTTTTATAGACTAGCAAATTAATGCAATCACACCGTCCTGCATCATATCTGCTGAATGAAATCCAATACTTGTTTTGCACTAATCTTGAGTCGCTGGGACCAAAATTAGCACTGTTTTGCTTGAGCATGTTACATTTTGTAGCATTTTTTGCTTTTGACAATCATTTGTATGGTGAAAAATTCTTAAATTATCTCTTATTAAAGTCAAGTAAAGAAATGTTTTCATGTTATGGTTGTAATGGTAGAACATATTCAAGATTATAAGAGATTATATCATTTTGCATTTGCAGTCTGTTTTAATTAGAAAACTGTAAAAAAAAAAAAAAAAAAATATTTTAAAATTGTAAAATTAATTTAGCATTTTTAGAGTCTTTATAAATTAGATAATAAAAAATGGTCACTGCATTTATTTTATTAGAAAATTGTAAAATGTGGGCTTATTTTTTTTATAATTATTTTTTCTAAAGTTAAAAAAAATATCTTTTTTAAATCAGAAAATCAGTCAATTTAATTATAACTTAAAAATGAAAATTAAAGTCATTTTGCATTTTAGAGAGTTTTTTAATTGGAAAGTCACTTTGTATTTTATTTATTTATTTATTTTTGCATTTTGCATTTCTATTTTTAGATTCAGATTTACATTTTGTTAGTGTTACTTACACATACAATATGCAAAAATATAGTCATATTTCATAACTACATTATATCAAGTGCCAATCTGTTCCTGTATTTTACAGTGTCTCGTTCAATGACTATAGAGTCCACATCATCCATATTAACAGTTCAGGAGTTGTGAATGCCTTCCCTGAAGTCTCCTGATATCCATCCAGTCATTAAACATCAGCTGCGGATCTGTCAGTGTCGTGTCAGTACGTGTGTAACTGATGGCTGTGATGATCAGATGTGATTTGACCGGTCTGGTGAGCTGAGCTGGCGATTTCTGCCTGACTCCAGATGAGCCAGCAGCCATCAATAATGCGGGAATGAATGTCACGGATCGTTGTGGAACTGAAGCATGCTTGCAAAAGATCAGCATCATCTTACATACCACAATACTTCCCATCCGCAGCTCAACGTCTCTCATTTTTCATCCTGCAAGAGCTTAATTTGATCTGGATGCGTGTAACGCATCCTAAAAGGAACAAACATGAAATTTAAAACAAACACAACAATATGGAATTTAATATAATGCAAACATGTCATCGAGAGATGGATCTGGGGAATGAGAAATGTATAGACAGTGAAGCATTGTGACACGGACGCAAGATTGATGACTTAACTTCAGTCCCATGTGACAAAAAAAAAAAATAAAAAAAATAAAATAAAATATATATATATATATATATACGTTCAAATATATAAAATCCAAAATATTATAATATATTAAATACATAATCAAATTTTTGGGGACTATTGTAAACAAAAAAAAAATATATATATATATGTTTACAATAGTCCCAAAAAATTTGATTATGTATTTATTATATTATAATATTTATGTATTTAAGTCAAAAAACATATTTAATAAAATATGTTTTGAAATATATTCATGTAAATATATTCTCTACCTATATAATATATAAAATATATATATATATATTTAGAACAATTTGTACTGGTAAATTGTGCAAAATAAATTACATCTATTAAGAAAGTAAATCCGTTTTCATCTCAATTTAATTTAGAGTGAAATATTCCTTTAAATGTTTATTTATTTATTGTGCCTAGGTTATTGTGTATTTCTGAATGTTCACGACACACTCCTGTCACTAGGTGGTGTCACGAGCGCTTTTACCTGTCTGGAGGCGAATCTACTGCAACAGAAGAAGCTGAGTCTCAAATCACCAACTTTCAAAGTTCAAATGTATGTACGTATCTTCACTATTCTGTATGTATGTAATTTGTATGCTGCACTGTTGAGTTTTATGTTCTGAATTTGAATTAAATTGGTCACGCGCCACAAGAACGATGTAAAGATAAAATCACACAACAACAACAGAGACTTCAAAACTTCAGAAGGGCTTGATGTTTGGCTTCATTTGGGCTAAATTTGGGAATTCTGGGAAAGGAATGCTAAATGAAAGTTAAATATATCAAGTACATACACATTTCTATAGGTAGCATTTCAAACAGTAGAACTTAAAAAATGAAAACATGGTCATTTTGCAGTTTAAAATCTCTTTTTAATTAGAAAATGTAAAAAAAAATAGTTACTGCATTTTTACGATTGTTTTATTTTTTAAATATATGTTTTCTGTCATTTTGCATTTCATTGCATTTTGCGTCAATCATTTTGCATCATTAAACCTCTTTTTTATATTTACATAACATCATGCAGTGATTGTGTGTGCGTATGTGTATTAACAATATGCTTTTTATAAATGGTAGCCAAAAAAACAGCTATAAATACCTCTATATAAGTCTAATAGAGTTCATGCTACATCTCTGTTTACTAGAGTTGAGTTTTATGAGTACGTTTTCTGAAAGCACTCTCAGCTTGCTGGCATTTTAACATCTTGTAAACTCTGAAATCTGTTTTTGATGTCTTGTAAAATGGATGGATGGCCTTTGGCTCTGAGAACAGAATCACTCAGCCATCAGGGGTTTCTATCGCTGCAGGGCATAGCTCTAACTTTGACCTTATGATATGAAAGACTCTGTTATATATGCAACATTATACAGTATATAAAGCCACTGTATCATAACACTCCGATTTCCTCCAGTGTTTCTAATCAAACATGATTGATAGAGTTTTTTTAGTCTAATTGTACAAAGGTCCAGCTCAGCATGTGCTTCACGTGTCTTTTTTTATAAATCAAATGTAAGAATAGCTTTAGTAATACAATTTGGATCAACACGAGGGTGAGTAAATGACAGCATTTCATTTTTGAGCGAACTGTCACTTTAAGAGGAAACAGCCGAGATAAAGTTGATAATTTCTTATTTAATATTTAATGTAAGTCTCCTTAGATATTAAAAAGAAACCTCTGAGGAACAGCAGAGTTCTGTGTTAATGTGGCTTCATGTGGTTGAGATGGATGTCAGGTCACAGTATCTGTATCATAAGCTGTGCTTCATTAGCGTATTCCTGCATTATCAGATCCACTAAATGAACCATGGTTCTCTTATCAGGAGGATAAAGGTTTGTCTGTTCTTGTCAGATGCTGGAGCCCAGAGGTCGCTGGTTTCACGGTCTGTTCGACTAATGGCTATGAAGCAGTTGTTAAGATCTCAGACTGATGACGGCTGTATTGACACGAGGTGCAGGCCGCTTAATCAAGTCGGACACTCTCTAATGAGCAGTAAACAGGATCTGTTTATCTTGACTGCCACTGATGGATGGAGAGCATCCTGTCGCCATGGAGACCGTGATTGCCGCGGTGCTGATGCAGGATTCTGGGTGAGATGCAGGATGCTGATTGGACGGGATCAGGATTGAATTATTGTGTAAATTAAAATTCTTGACTGAGTAGGTTTTTTGTTTGTTTTGAAAATAGTAATCTGTCCTGAAACCTGTCAAGAACACGTGAAAGGCATATTTCAGACCAAAATCAGTTTTAAAATTTAATAAATATTATATTATATATCTTCTTTTTTATATACTTTTTATATATCAGTTTTGATAAATAAAACAGAATATATATTATGAAAAAACATATATACATATATTAATAAAAAATAAATTCATTGTGACATTTTTATGGCAGTTAAACATTTCACCTCAATATAGTACTTTATTCTCATTTCATGTTGCTCAAAATGACTTTTTTCAGACTAATTAATTCGATTTGTACAGGAGTTTTGTTTTATAAGCAGATTTATTTTTTACTTGCTAAAGCATAAAACTTTATGAACTATATTATCATTTTTCCAATTTTTATTTTATTTCATTCATTCGTTTTCTTTTTTTGTTGTATTCATTTTATTTATTACATGAAATTTCTTTTTTAATTGATCACTTAATATTTATTATAATATTTTTATTATTATTAAATTGAATATATCTTTTATATATACATATATATATATCACATAATATTTATTTATTAAATGCATTTACAGTGCACAATTTATAGGTGATTTATTTCACTCAGATATGTACAGATGCTGTCTATAGATGAATAAAATAGTTGAATAACTACACAGTTACCAACACTAATACATCCATATTTATTCTGTGAAAATACAAAATAAAATCATGTACACTTTATTTACAGCCTTTTGTACATTATAATATACTGCATTTATATCTGCATGTATATCATGTTAAATACTCCAGCAGCACACAAGATGATCATCTTTCTCTCATTTCTCTTGGCATTCAACATATTAAAGCACATGATTCGCACTTAGTGCTTAAGACATTTTCATTTAAATACTTCTGCTTGTGTGAATCACTAAAATGATACATGTACTAATCAAACACCTTGAACAAATTCATGCCACTTTTCAGTCATCCAGTCTTTAAATATTGAACTTTGTTGCATGATTTTTGTTGTTTTTGATATTAGGGCCACTTTTTTCGCTGGAGCGGGTCTTTAGCGGGTCCTTCCTCGAGTCCGGCTCTGCTGATCTCAGATCAGCTCTGTTAAGGCTCATGTGACACATATATAAATCAAGCACACGTTAAACCTGATCAGTTTAATATGTAACACTGGAATGACTGAAGAAGTGAACAGAAGCTCAAGGCAACAGATAAATGCATATAAAATGATTTACAGCACTTAGTTATTAACAGTAAAAAGCTCGGATTCAAAGCAAAGAAACACTGCACAAGCTGGAATGCATTTCATTGTTCCCAAGAGACGTTGAAGATTATACAGGCCATGAACTTTAACTTCCATCCTCATATCAGTAACACGAAGCTGATTAAACCTCACAATGCATTATTGAGGTACTGTAAAACCCAATAAAATGCACAGTTATCAAAACAGATGCATATTTATTGCTACAGTGCATAATCATTGGTACGAGAACACGGCGAAGCTGGCATTAGATCCAGCTATAATCGTAGTTTATTTTTTCTAGGTTTAATTTGTCCAGCATCTGGATTGGTTTCAGATTCTGTCGCCAATCCCGAGCCGGACCGAGGGAGGACCTGTGCCCGCTCTGTGCGACCTGTGACCTCTAACCAGATCAAACACTGATGCTCTTTGGCTGATTTCCCATCAATAATGACAACTTCATGCTGTAGAGTGAGAATAGAGTAATGCAAATCCAATGATATGCCTGCTAACATCTAGGAAAAACTCCCTCATACATATTTAGCTCAGTTAGAGGAGATTTCTGTCTTCTACAGTGCAGTACATTCTACGCTCATCTCTTCTATATTTATAACGCACTATTTAGCGATTCTGATTTATTCTGACTTATTTCCAAAACCAGTGGTTCTCAGCTGATCACGATTCATAAATGTATTGTACATATGCTTTTCAAGTCATGGACGGTAAGGAAAACAATGCTTGAAGTAATGAAATGCACACAGTCCAATATAGACAACAATGAAAAAAAATAAATAGTAAAAAATATTATATATATATATAATCAATAAGGTATGGCAATGTTTTTTTCCCTTATTTACCCATCAAAATGCAGTACAATCTGATTTTCACATCTGTATGTGATTACAAGAATCATTGCTTTATAAAACAGTCAAAACGTCATATTTTTTAACTGAAGCCATATTGTATCTGATCAACAACTTCTCATTAATGAGCAAATGTGAAATCATTTCAAAGCGTTTAATATTACCATGTTATTATCATGCATTTACCCCTTTTTGATTAATTAAAAAATAAAAATCATTAATTGAAATTTAAAATTAAGATAAAAAAGCTAAATATATTATTATCAATATTGATTAGAAGTCATCTGAATATATAATTGTACAGAATTTATAAGAACATATTATCTGAGAATTTCCAGTATTAACGTCTCTGAAATAAATGTAATTTAAATTATTTTGACTCTGTAACTCACGATTGCTCAAAAACTTCTAATAAAACAACATTAATATTACTCTGAAAAGTTTTCAAACAAAGTGAATTCATTTTACTTGAATAAACTTTAAATTACAGATTTTCTTTATCCTGCAATGGCTCATCGATCTGAATAACTTAACTAAACTAACAGAACTACTATCTGATAACTAACTAACTTTCACTTAAATTTCATTTTGGAGGTTACATGAGATTAAGGCAACTGATTTTAAGTCTTAAGTTGAAGTGGAAATGTTTTCGTGTACATCCAAGACATTCAAAATGGATTAACTGAGTTTTGTGCAAATTATTGGCTGCTAGAATCATGAAACCTTCAGAATTTCATCTTTATGATAAACAGTGTTGGTTCACCATTTAATCTCCAGCAGCGAAACCAGTTGAGAACCACTGAGCTCCATCTCTGATTGATGTCCAGTGAGGATTCAGTCTGTGTGTGGATGATGTCATCTCAAGGCTCCTCCTCCACTTCTCTGATTGGCTGGATGGTGCTGCTGGTGGATTTGTATTGATTGATCTGATTGGCTGCGTGTGTGTTGGTGTGTTTGCTTTGTGTGTTTCTTGGGAAGCAGTTCTCGGGTTCATCTGTGTACCAGTTTTTATCTGCAGAATGATTGACATCATTTACTGTACGCCTGAGGTTCGAGGTACACAAGTGAGTGAATGGAAACGTTACATATGCAAGCTCTGTCTCATACACTGAGGAGTTTGAAATGTTTCAGTTCATAAGTACATGTTGCATTCAGAGCAGGGTTATTATCGATAACTAAAACAAAACCATAAAAATGTTTGTTACTTGAAACAAAAAAATTTAAACAAAATTATCTTGACATAATTAAAATTGTTTTCTCGTTGTAACAGCTTAATTTTCTCGCAATCTCGACATAACCAAAGTTGTTTTCTCGTTATAACGACTTAATTGTCTCGTGATCTAAGTTGTTTTCTCGTTATAACGACTTATTTTTCTCGTGATCTCGACATAACCAAAGTTGTTTTCTCGTTATAATGACTTATTTTTCTCGTGATCTCGACATAACCAAAGTTGTTTTCTCGTTATAATGACTTCTTTTTCTCGTGATCTCGACATAACCAAAGTTGTTTTCTCGTTATAACGACTTATTTTTCTCGTGATCTCGACATAACCAAAGTTGTTTTCTCGTTATAATGACTTATTTTTCTCACGATCTCGACATAACCAAAGTTGTTTTCTCGTTATAATGACTTATTTTTCTCGTGATCTCGACATAACCAAAGTTGTTTTCTCGTTATAATGACTTATTTTTCTCACGATCTCGACATAACCAAAGTTGTTTTCTCGTTATAACGACTTATTTTTCTCGTGATCTCGACATAACCAAAGTTGTTTTCTCGTTATAACGACTTTTTTTTCTCGTGATCTCGACATGACCAAAGTTGTTTTCTCGTTATAACGACTTCCTTTTCTCGTGATCTCGACATAACCAAAGTTGTTTTCTCGTTATAACGACTTATTTTTCTCGTGATCTCGACATGACCAAAGTTGTTTTCTCGTTATAACGACTTATTTTTCTCGTGATCTCGACATAACCAAAGTTGTTTTCTTGTTATAACGACTTATTTTTCTTGTGATATCGACATAATCAAAGTTGTTTTCTCGTTATAATGACTTCTTTTTCTCGTGATCTCGACATAACCAAAGTTGTTTTCTCGTTATAACGACTTATTTTTCTCGTGATCTCGACATAACCAAAGTTGTTTTCTTGTTATAACGACTTATTTTTCTCGTGATCTCGACATAACCAAAGTTGATTTCTCGTTATAACGACTTATTTTTCTCACGATCTCGACATAACCAAAGTTGTTTTCTCGTTATAACGACTTATTTTTCTCACGATCTCGACATAACCAAAGTTGTTTTCTTGTTATAACGACTTATTTTTCTCGTGATCTCGACATAACCAAAGTTGTTTTCTCATTATAACGACTTTCTCGTGATCTCGACATAACCAAAGTTGTTTTCTCGTTATAACGACTTAATTGTCTCGTGATCTCGACATAACCAAAGTTGTTTTCTCGTTATAACGACTTATTTTTCTCGTGATCTCGACATAACCAAAGTTGTTTTCACGTTATAACGACTTATTTTTCTCACGATCTCGACATAACCAAAGTTGTTTTCTCGTTATAACGACTTAATTTTCTCGCAATCTCGACATAAACAAAGTTGTTTTCTCGTTATAACGACTTTCTCGTGATCTCGACATAACCAAAGTTGTTTTCTCGTTATAACGACTTATTTTTCTCGTGATCTCGACATAACCAAAGTTCTTTTCTCGTTATAACTACTTATTTTTCTCGTGATCTCGACATAACCAAAGTTGTTTTCACGTTATAACGACTTATTTTTCTCACGATCTCGACATAACCAAAGTTGTTTTCTCGTTATAACGACTTAATTTTCTCGCAATCTCGACATAAACAAAGTTGTTTTCTCGTTATAACGACTTTCTCGTGATCTCGACATAACCAAAGTTGTTTTCTCGTTATAACGACTTATTTTTCTCGTGATCTCGACATAACCAAAGTTGTTTTCTCGTTATAACGACTTATTTTTCTCGCGATCTCGACATAACCAAAGTTGTTTTCTCGTTATAACGACTTTCTCGTGATCTCGACATAACCAAAGTTGTTTTCTCGTTATAACGACTTAATTGTCTCGTGATCTCGACATAACCAAAGTTGTTTTCTCGTTATAACGACTTATTTTTCTCACGATCTCGACATAACCAAAGTTGTTTTCTTGTTATAACGACTTATTTTTCTCGTGATCTCGACATAACCAAAGTTGTTTTCTCGTTATAACGACTTTCTCGTGATCTCGACATAACCAAAGTTGTTTTCTCGTTATAACGACTTAATTGTCTCGCGATCTCGACATAACCAAAGTTGTTTTCTCGTTATAACGACTTTCTCATGATCTCGACATAACCAAAGTTGTTTTCTCGTTATAACGACTTAATTGTCTCGTGATCTCGACATAACCAAAGTTGTTTTCTCGTTATAACGACTTATTTTTCTAGTGATCTCGACATAACCAAAGTTCTTTTCTCGTTATAACTACTTATTTTTCTCGTGATCTCGACATAACCAAAGTTGTTTTCACGTTATAACGACTTATTTTTCTCACGATCTCGACATAACCAAAGTTGTTTTCTCGTTATAACGACTTAATTTTCTCGCATTCTCGACATAACCAAAGTTGTTTTCTCGTTATAACGACTTATTTTTCTCGTGATCTCGACATAACCAAAGTTGTTTTCTCGTTATAACGACTTATTTTTCTCGTGATCTCGACATAACCAAAGTTGTTTTCTCGTTATAACGACTTATTTTTCTCACGATCTCGACATAACCAAAGTTGTTTTCTCGTTATAACGACTTAATTTTCTCGCGATCTCGACATAACCAAAGTTGTTTTCTCGTTATAACGACTTTCTCGTGATCTCGACATAACCAAAGTTGTTTTCTCGTTATAACGACTTAATTGTCTCGTGATCTCGACATAACCAAAGTTGTTTTCTCGTTATAACGACTTATTTTTCTCGTGATCTCGACATAACCAAAGTTGTTTTCTCGTTATAACGACTTATTTTTCTCGTGATCTCGACATAACCAAAGTTGCTTTCTCGTTATAACGACTTAATTTTATCGTGATCTCGACATAACCAAAGTTGTTTTCTTGTTATAACGACTTATTTTTCTCGTGATCTCGACATAACCAAAGTTGATTTCTCGTTATAACGACTTATTTTTCTCACGATCTCGACATAACCAAAGTTGTTTTCTCGTTATAACGACTTATTTTTCTCACGATCTCGACATAACCAAAGTTGTTTTCTCGTTATAACGACTTAATTTTCTCGCGATCTCGACATAACCAAAGTTGTTTTCTCATTATAACGACTTTCTCGTGATCTCGACATAACCAAAGTTGTTTTCTCGTTATAACGACTTAATTGTCTCGCAATCTCGACATAAACAAAGTTGTTTTCTCGTTATAACGACTTTCTCGTGATCTCGACATAACCAAAGTTGTTTTCTCGTTATAACGACTTATTTTTCTCATGATCTCGACATAACCAAAGTTGTTTTCTCGTTATAACGACTTATTTTTCTCACGATCTCGACATAAACAAAGTTGTTTTCTCGTTATAACGACTTAATTTTCTCGCGATCTCGACATAACCAAAGTTGTTTTCTCGTTATAACGACTTTCTCGTGATCTCGACATAACCAAAGTTGTTTTCTCGTTATAACGACTTAATTGTCTCGTGATCTCGACATAACCAAAGTTGTTTTCTCGTTATAACGACTTATTTTTCTAGTGATCTCGACATAACCAAAGTTGTTTTCTCGTTATAACGACTTATTTTTCTCGTGATCTCGACATAACCAAAGTTGTTTTCTCGTTATAACGACTTATTTTTCTCGTGATCTCGACATAACCAAAGTTGCTTTCTCGTTATAACGACTTAATTTTCTCGTGATCTCGACATAACCAAAGTTGTTTTCTTCGTTATAACGACTTAATTTTCTTAATTATTATTATTTAAATGCAAATATGTCATTTAACATTGAATATACCAGTAAATACAAGTTAATCAGTTAAAAAAAAAAGTCATAAGTGAAGTCTTCAAGATGGGACATTTTGGTACAATTCAACACACTTAATATTTGGTAAAAAAAAAATACTAAAATAAAAAAGCAAGACAAAACAAACAAATGAGCAGTTTCTCCAGCGACTTCACCAGAAAAGTTTCAGCAATATTTTTTGTATTTTTTATGCATTTATATATTGCTGTGTGTGTTAGACAGTTTTTTTATTATTAATATTATTTAAATGCAAAATAAGTTTTTCTTTTTTGGTGAAGTCCAGATCATTTGTATTGTAAATAGATTTTTCAAATGATTTAGTTTTAATCATGCTCATAAATTTGGAAACCAAAACCATGCATACTACATAGTATGTAGACACGCGAGCTGAATCTCTACAGACGGTTGCAATGGTAAAAGCATTCTCAATGTTAAGTGAGATCATAGATATCAAGAGATCAAGACAGCTACTGAACTAATGCAGAGCCCTGAATCCAGAGATGCATGCACTGCAGAGATGACCTTCAGCAAAACAGCCAGAACGGCCAAAAGCTGCTTTGCTTTCAGTCAGAAAGCAAAGAATTAATGCTGGCATGATGGATTCAATGCACTTTTCAGCTCATAACCATCTGAATTATGAGAGATGGTTGCAGTAATGACATGCATTTAGTTCCATACCTGAAACTGCTCTATTCGTCCTGGGCACACTTTAAAGACAGAGCAAATGGAGTAAGTTCAAACATCCTGATTTTCTCAGGAAACTCAATCATCTTGTTTTCACACACAGACATGTATATTTATTTACATTTTTGCATAAGTTAAAATTTTGCAATTTACAAAAATATATTTATTAATTACAATTAAAATCATAAAATCTAAAATTATACTTAGTTTAAAAAAATAGTTATCAAATTTTTTAATCATTAAATAATTTAATAATTATAATAATTACTTAAAATTACTAAAATAATGAAATACAAACTAAAATTAAATTATAAAATAAAAAAATGTATTTGTAATTGAGTTTTAAAAAAGTTATACATTTATAAAAAATTATTAAATGAAATTAAAAATATGAATTAGATTAATTATAATTATTAATTAAAAACAAGAAAAAATGTAAATTATCAAATTAAAATATGCAATTATTTACAAATGTAGATGTACTTTACGTTTAAAAATGTTTTATTAAAAAAAAGAATTAATCATACAATTATTATTATAATTACATTGAATAAAATAATTTAAAAGATTTTTAAATTGTGAAAAAATATAAAATAAAATTATAGATATATATATATATATACATGTATTAAATGCATTTGTATTTAAGTTTTGAAAATAATTTATCAATTCATAAAACAACAATAAAATGATAATAATAATAAATAATAATACAATCAAAATAAAAACATTTAAATAATAAAAAAATATCAGTGAAAATGAGGTGGACGGCAGATGCTCTAAGTGTTTTAAAAGCAAAGACTTCACATCATCAATACAGAAAAAAAATACTTTTATTATGTTTAAGATATCGCATACACTAGTTCATTAGAATCATATTAGAAAAATCTCTTACACTTGATATTTAGAGAATCAAAACTTTGGTGTAAGTGTCTTACTAAAGCAATGAATGTGAATTAAACAAAGCGAACAAATGTCCTGCTTGCTTCTTTGCAAAAGCTCATCAAACAGCTTTATTCTTGCAGCATCGCAACATTTTCAATTATGAAGTGAGTTGTACCAACCAAACAGGACATCAAGTTCAGTCCAGAGTTTAACAGCCTTAGAAATATGGAAAATATTTTTAATGGAAGATAAAACATTTGTCAAATTACTCTTTTCAAGCACAGGAACGTCTGCAAAAATCCCATTAACCCAGCATGAGGACTGGGGTGTTTCAATCAGTGTGTTTCCATTGGCTTCATTTCAGTTTGAGTTTCTAAATCGCAATGAACCTGTCAGGAAGGAATGACCGCTGACGATTAGCCTTTGTTTCACAGACGTCCAGCGTATGCGTATGCCATGCGTTTCTGTCAAGGCTGATGTGATTAAACTCTCAGTCATCTCAAGAAGGCAGTGAATGTGTGAAACATTTGATTCTTTATGAGCACATATATAATGATGTGTAAGTACAGTGGGTCCAAATGTCTGAGAAAACAGACTTTTTTTGCAAAAATGTAAATAAAATCTAAAAAGTAATTTTTTTGATATTTCTATAGTTCACTTATCTTATGTTTTGTGACATTGACCGGATACTGATTTTGTTCAATTACAATACATATTTATCCATCGTGTTCTTTATATTTGGTGCATTTGTTTTACATTTTGCTTATTTTGAGTATTCGTTGCTCATTTATTTATGTATTCACAATTTAGCGAATTAGACAGATTTTTAACAATTTCAAGAATCCATCCATCATTTGAATTTAATTTAGAAATTTAATAAAAAAAAAAAATAATAATTCCAAAGAGGAATAAATAAACTCAAGTTGTGAATATAAATTGTAAAAAAAAAAACATTCCAAAAAAGAAAAAAACATTCAAGTTTCTTTAATTTTTCACTGCAATTTATATCAGAAAATTTCATTTCTTCTTTTATGAATTACTTATTTTATGTATCTGTGATTTATTAATTTTTACCAATTTTTCTCCATTCCTACATTTTTTACATAATTTGAGTTTAAAAAATAATCATGAATTGCAAAAATAAATTCAAAATTATTTAAATTTTCACTGCATTTCATGTGATCGGAAAATGTCATATTAATTATTAATATAATAAATTAAAAAATTGCAAACATAAAATAAAATATATCTCCAGTACTTTATCCATTGTCCATGTCCTTTATATTTGATGCATTTGTTTTGTATTTTGTATATTTTCTAGTACGTATTGTTCATTTATTTTATGTTTTGAAATTGAATGAATTATATGGATTTTTCTCTATTCCTTACAAATTGTTCCTCATATAAATCACAAATGGAAAAAAAAATTTTAAATTTTTTTTTCATTTTCCACTGCAATTTATAAGATGAGACATGTTTATATTTGTTATTTTAATAATATTTGTATTGACATTTTATTTATATTTTTTTTTATTTGGAATTGATTGAATTGTACAGATTTTTCTCTATTCCTAAAATCCACAAAACGTTTGTTTTACATCATTTGAATTTTGTGAATCTAATTGTGAATCTAAAATGTATTTCCCCTTTAAATAAAAAATAAGTAAATCCAAAAAACAAAATTATGCATTTTATTCAATTTAAATGTATTATCTTGTAACTTTTTTTTAAGCAACTAAAAACGCAAGCCGTCAGACGTTTGGAGCCACTGTAGGTGGGTAACATGAGACAGCAGCTGTGTTATATGAGGAATATCAGGATGTAGAAGCACAGAGGCGTGATGCGATGATGAAACACACAACCGTTTGTCAAACTGTAGGATTAAAGTGCAGTTAAAGTGCAAAATGGTAAAACTGATTCATTAACCCAACACAGTGTTACCCTTGTAAGACGTACTGATGCTCAACAAAACCATGGTTTGTGGTGTAAACGCCGGCCGGTGCTTTATACAGATTCAACTTCTAGTATGTTAAAGATGCTGTACGAAGTAAACATTTGATAAGTGTAAAGAACTTAAGTCCGGGGTTTGTGTTTGTGAAACCGAAGTGTAGGGATGTGTCCGTGATGTCAGGCATCACACACACACACACACACCGACACATAAACGTGTGCAAAGGCACAGCTCAACGCCACGGACGCTTACAGAGCAACGTACTTCTGTTTGTCGCGCAGGTCTCGGCTCCGGCTGCGTCCCGGCCGGGCGGATGAGGGGATGGAGAGGGTGGATGGGCTCTTCTTGCTCGGGCAGTAGGTGGAGTGAGACGACAGGTTGGAGCGCGTCTGACCGGCGTTGTGGTCGAACTGCATCAGGCAGAAGATCAGATCTGTAGGCACCAGCTCGAAGACGTACGGAGGATTCGTGATCACGTATCTGTCACGAGAGAAACAAACGTACACAGCACTGTGAGAAAATATTTGACAGTAGTTTAATTTAACATGAATATGGAAACAACACAGTTACAAACAATCTACTGAAAAGCTCAATTAGTGTTGCTATATATATATATATACTGTATACACACACACACACATATAAAGAAATTAATACAGCATTCAAGTATTAAAAGTTTGTTTACATTTTCAATACAATTTATATGATCAGAAAATTTAATATTATTTATTAATACTATTAATTGAGTTTCTCATATTTTTATTGACATAATATTTCAGATTATTCATTAATACATTTTATTCATCTTGACCTTTATATTTGATTATTTTGTTTATATTTTGAGCATGCATTGTTCATTTATTTTATATATCCTCAACTGACTGAATTATACAGGTTTTTCTCTATTCTAAAAAAAAATGTTTTACTTATTATATTTCAAATAAATCAAATAAACTTTCGATTTATCTGTGTTTACACAAAGATATCGTGCATCACAACTGTGTTCAACATTGATAATAATCAGAAATGTTTCTTGAGCAGTAAATCATCATATTATTCTGATTTCTGAAGATCATGTGACACTGAAGACTGGAGGAATGATGCTGAAAATACAGCGGAGCATCACAGAAATAAATTACACTTTAACACAGTTTCACACAGAAAAAGCTGCTTTAAATTGCAATTATATTTCACAATTTTACTGTATTTTTCATCAAATACACACAATTTTGGTGAGCAGAAGAGACTATCAAAAACATTTTAAAAAAATTGAATCGCACCAACCCCAAACTTAGTCCCAAAGTAGATCAAACTAACCTGGTAAAGGTTAGTTTTAGCTCCTTTATATCAAATTTGACCTTTTCTAAAGAGCTGGTCCACTCACCGTTTGGTGCACTGGCTGGGTGCTCCCAGATGTGCGTCTCTTAATCGGTAGATCCCAAAACACAACATGTTGTACGTCTTCAACGCTTTACAGAACAAATCACCATAACATCCCCCATCCTGAAAACACAAGCAGGCCTTAACATTATTTGGTGGTACAGATTTAAATATATTTAATAAAATAGATTTAAACAGTATTAGTATTTGACTCTCAGGCCTCCAAACATCCAAGTGCCGTTGTATATATATATATATATATATATATATATATATTTATGTGTGTGTGTGTGTGTGTGTGTGTATATTTATTTACATTTTAAATATATGTTTTCCAAAACATGCTTTACTCTTAAATTGAGAAAATCAAAGTCATATATCTAAAAAAGTTGTGTTCCAAATTTGAGGTTGATATCGCAAAAGATTAGCTTTCAGTAAGATTTTATTTAAGATTTAAGATTTAATTCCCATTTATTTCCAACATGGTCATTTATGAAAGTGAAGTGACATTCGGCCAAGTATGGTGACCCATACTCAGAATTTTAACCCATCCAAAGTGCACACACACAGAGCAGTGAACACACACACACACACACACTGTGAACACACACACACACACAGAGCAGTGAACACACACACACACACACACACTGTAAGCACACACCCGGAACATTGGGCATCATTTATGCTGCGGTGCCCGGGGAACAGTTGGGGGTTCAGTGCCTTGCTCAAGGGCACCTAAGTCGTGGTATTGAAGGTGGAGAGAGAACTGTACATGCACTCCCCCCACCCACAATTCCTGCCGGCCCGAGGCTCGAACTCACAACCTTTCGATTGGGAGTCCGACTCTCTAACCATTAGGCCACGACTTCCCTCTGTAACCATTAGGCCATGACTTCGAACACTACAGTTGTGTTTTTTTTTAAGGACCATTTAACCTTTTCAAATTATGTTGATCACACACACACACACACACACACACACACACATACACACACATACACACAAAAGAATGGAAAGCGAATAACATTTAGTAGAAACATCTGGTACTGCACCCAAACAAAATTTTACTGAAAGTTAATTTTTTTCACGATATCAACCTCAAATTCGGAACACAACTTGTTTAGTTATATGGCTTTGATTTTCTCAGTGTTAGAGCAAAACATATTTCTGAAAATATATATTTCATATAAAAGTTTAAATTTTCATAATAAACAAAAAAAATTTTTTTTTCACTTTTATAATCTGCCAAGTTTCTCCTTTACTTAAATCTGTGCTCCAAAGCATTCAAGATTTTCACATTTAAAATGGAGTTTGGTTACGAGTTCATGTCGGAAATGTCATTTTTTTAGGTCCATGCCCAAATAGTGGTTAATAAGTAAAATAAATAGATCTGAACTATTCCATAGATATATATTTAGTGCCATAAATTCCTCTACAAACTAAAATATAAATCTGAAATTGTAAAAATGGTCATTTTTGATCACCACGCGAACAGCTCCAGAGGGTTAGACTTGAATAATATGAAGGAGTCGCAGATGTGGGCCTCACCCCGAGATCAGCGAAGGGTCCGTCGTAAAGCGCCAGCTGTGCGACGCGGCATCGGTCTCTGTTGGCCAGTGTCTGCGGTGTGCTGTATCCTCCACGCAGTGCGTTCTCCTCCGCCAGCAGACCCTCCAGCTCCGGCGTGGCTCCACCGGTCACCAGCGTCCGGATTAGGGTCAGAATATTGTCATTGAAGTACGTCTGAGATAGAGAGAGGAGTGTTTTACAGATGAGGTACGGTGCTGAGACCTGACACGGCTGGGTTTGGGTTCACTTACGGCACTCATTAATGAATCCAGCACACTGACGGCGAACGCTGTCCCACAGGCGAACGGCTGCGTGAGGTACAGCTCTGTGTCGGGGTCATCGTCATCATCCTGGTCCAGAAACTGGACGTTTGAGTCGTTCACTGCGCACACACACACACACACACACACACACACACACACGGTTTGTTAGGAATGTGTTGCACTAAACGAGTTTTAGTAAAGAATATTCACAGAAACTAATAACAGGACAATACAGGGTCAAAAATTAACACTTTCAGCAGCAAACGAGGGGCTTTGGCAGATAAATGAAACGGAGTTACTTTCCAGAGCAGCAGCTGGTAACTTTAATAAGAATTTTTAAGTTTATTTAGATGAAGTTTTTTGTTCAGACTTTTAAGCAGAAATGGAAAGGGATGATATGTATTAATGGGTCGTTCTGATAAAACATGAAAAAAGCTGAGTAATTATAGTTACTTAAAACAAAACAAAACAAAAATAATGTAATAAACTTGAAATAAATAAAAAAATAATAAACATGTTTAATTTTAGCTAGTTTCCAAAAGCAACATTTCACAATTACATTCAGCTTAACATGATGTACAAAAATAGCTAAAGGTAAAACTGAAATAAAACATTATAAAAACTATAAAGACATATAAAAAAAAAGAAAGAAAAAAAAACTGAAAATAGTAAACATTACAACCAATGCAAAACCTTAATAAGAAAAACTAAAATATCACAAAGTAACACTGTTAATGAGTTACATTTATAGAATGTGTTGCACTGCCTTAAAGTTGCTTTGAATAAATAAATAAAAAATGTAAAAATGCAACGGCAAAACAGGCTTTGGCAAATAAATAAAATGAAATGAAGTCCCTGGTAAATTTACTAAGAAATTTATTTGCAGTCAAATGTTAAGATTCAACACGTAATTATTGTACATTGTAGAACTATAATTACTAAAATTAAAAAATATATATTAAAACTAAAGATCCATATATATATGTGTGTGTGTGTGTGTGTGTGTGTGTGTGTGTGTGTGTGTGTGTGTGTGTGTGTATCGATTAAACAAAATTTACTAATTAATTGCACATTTTTCTCTGAAATTAATTGTGATTAATCCCACCAAATATGAAAGTTTTTAAATATACTTTTATATTGCAATAATTTCACATTCAATTTACAAAATGATAAATTTGTTTAGTGGCACCCTTTTTTATGTCTGAAGGTAAGTATCACTTGAGATTTTGAGATTTACACATTATCTGAAAGTTGAATAAATAAGCTTTCCATTGATTTATTAGGATCCAAAAATATTTGGCTGAGATACAACTATTAAAAAATCTGGAATCTGAGGGAGCACAAAAAAATCTAAATACTAAAAAAAAAAAAAAATGTCCTTTAGACTTGTCCAAATGAAATGGAACATGATCTTTACATAATATCCTAATGATTTTTGGCATTAAAGAAAAATTTATAATTTTGACCCATACAATGTTTTTTGGCTATGGCTACAAATACACCCCAGAGACTTAAAACTGCTCTTGTGTTCCAGGGACACACAGACACACACACAAACATACATACATATATACATACTATAAAGGTCCCATATTGTCAAATTTCCTGTCTTTTTTTCACAATAACTGAGGTCTAGGGGCTATTTAACTGCCATATAAATGTCAAATCAACATAATCAGTCCACATTAAAAGGCACACAGCCTTCATAAAGTAGCTGTGATTTTTCACGAACCGTTGTGACTTCTGTAAAAAGTTGTCGTCAGAACTACAGTCACCTCCTTCATTCACCACCCCGAGCTCCGCCCACTGTCCCACTCTCCTTTCATCAAACCCCCAGTCCAGACAACATCACGTCTGTGCCATTACTGAGCACTGAGCAACAACAGCATCAGACAGATGACTGACTGTCATCAGTTTGATTGTCTGGCAATGGCAGCAGATATGCAGTCAAATTTCTAATTGGAGGCTGTATTACGTCGAGTCTGGCACCCGACATCACATCAAGATGATATTTTAAACTCCTTACGTAGCCGAAACTGTGCTGGTTTGTGTGGGTCTCCTCAAGTTTCCCCTTTGTGTTGCTGCCTTCAGCGTCGGCTGACGCTAGTTACCTGTGGTTGGCCTGGCAATGTGTCACTCAGAAAATAACAGGCCAATCAGAAGAGAGGCTCATGAATATTAATTAGACAAGCTAAAATCTACCTGTTCTAAGCAGACTGTCTGAGCTGTAAAAATATAATGAGACGGTTTTTGGTAATTATACCGTGAATATATATTCTCAAGGACATCAAAACCTAAAATAAAACTCAAGAAATGTGTACAATATGGGACCTTTTTAAAGTAATAAAACTAACAAAAACTAAAAATTACATAGAAATCTAAAAATAAAAACAATTCCAGACACAAATAAATAAAAAATAATGCAAAGGGCAGTTTCATGGTCAGCAAAAATAATTTATGGCCAGAAAACGATGTCAAAACAAACTTAAAGATTACTTAAATTAAAATAGAAACAAAACCAATTAAACTAATTCAAAACAATAAATTAAAACAATGCAAAGTGTAGTTTCATGGTCAGTAAAAAACATTTATGGCCAGAAAATGTTTGGCAGAAGTGGCAGGAAGTTAATTTCGGACCCTGAGTCTTTGTGTGTCCTGTCCGAGACACTCAGAAACACGTAACGGAGTGACAGCTCATTTCTGAACAGACGACAGATTCGATCGCTTTGACAGGACTTATCGGTGTGTCTTGCCACACAGAAGCACACGGGATTCACAGCATGCTGCAGAAACGCTCATGCCAACAGTGAAAACACCGGAGAGGAACAGAAGAAGAGCTCCAGGAACACAGTCCAGAGGATGAGAAACCAGTCGCCGTCAGCTCTTCTTACCCAGCTCCGTGATCATTGGGATGTTGTTCCCGCTGCTCTTGTCCTGGCTCAGACAAACCAGGGGCAGCAACTTCTCTGTTTTAGCTAGCAGCATAAAACAAGCAGTTACCAAAACCACCCGAGTAGTTGTTGTGCACTTTACAACTAAACCCTGAAACTAGCTTCAAAATCATTTCAGCTACTGTTACTAAAACAGCCATTTACGCTCAAATGTTTTGAGGTCACTATTTTTAACAATAAGGTTCCACATTAGTTAACTAAATTAGTTAAACTAACAATAAAAATATTTTAAAGCATTTATCTTCGTTAATTTCAACATTTACTAATTAATAATTATTAAAATCACAAGAATTTGTTAATATTATTTAACTGGCTTGAGCTGACATGAACTATTAACAATGAACAGTTGTATTTTTATTAACTAATGTCAGCTTTATTATAAGTAAGTAAAACCATAAAACTGTATTTCAAGTGATGAAAGATTTAACTTGAAATCAAATGACGAAAATTAATTTCTAATTTTCATTTCGTTTATTATTATTTATATTTAAATATATATTTATATTTAATATTTAAGTCAAATGAACCTTTACAGACATATTCAAAAAAACTAATAAAAATATCAAAAACACAAAAAAATTACAAAAACTAAAAATGTAAAATATTGATTAAAAATTTAAATAGTAGCTCAATGATACTACAATAGTACCTACATTAACAAAGACAAATAAATACTGTAAAGAAATCATTGAATTAACTCACATTAACTAATGGGACTTTACTGTGAAGCTATTTTTATGTTTTTGGAAGAAGTTTCTTCTGCTCACCAAGTCTGCATTTATTTGATTAAAAATACAGTAAAAACAATAATATTCTGAAATATTATTATAATTTAAAACAGCTGTTTTCTAGGTTCATATCTATTAAACTGTGATTTATTTCTGTGATGCTCCGCTGTATTTTCAGCATCATTGTCTTCAGTGTCACATGATCTTCAGAAATCAGAATAATATGATGATTTACTGCTCGAGAAACATTTCTGATTATTATCAATGATGAAAACAGTTGTGCTGCACAATATTTTTGTGGAAACCGTGATGCATTTTATCTTTCAGGATTCACAGATGAATAGAAATAGAAATCTTTTGTAACATTCTAAATGCCTTTAGGTCAATTTCATGCGCCCTTGCTGAATAAAAGTATTAATTTGTGCTTAAATGTGAGTGTAACATGAAATTCACCGAGCTCTGTGATGATGGGAATGTTTGCTCCGGTGGTTATGGACATCTGCCGCACCAATCCGTGCACGGGACTGTTCTCTGGAGACGAGCGATCCATTCCAGGAGGAGTGAAACCTGCAGCAGAACAAAAATACATGAACACAGGGTCATTCCATGTTTAATCAACCACATTTCAGAAACTTCCCCAGCTCCAATTTTTGACTTTGTCAAGAAAGACGAACATTAATAGCGATGAATGCTAAAATATTAAATGTCATGGATGAATATTTACTGAGCACTCTTCTTTAGAGGGGGGTCAAAACGTCATTTTCACCTGAGATTTGGAGCCAGTTAACAATCTTTGTTGCATTATATGCCAATGGTGGCCAATCAAAAATGGGGGAAAAAAGCACGTTTTTAAGCTTTTTTCTTAAGTTTGCAGGCCTGTAACTCAAGAAGTATTAAATATATCTTAATGCCCTTTTAGATTTTGGGCCTTAACAAACTTTTCTTTTGGTATCTTAATTTTTTTAGGCTTCATATGTTTCAGTTCCATAGATATTAAAATCTGAATATAGCTCCAAAAGTCAATTGTACACATTTTCAGTGGTCAAAAACAAAAAACTAAAAGTTGACCACTTTGCAAAAATATAATACTTATTGAATTTATATTGTGATGTCTGAAGTGTAAATGAATCTTCTTTCCATCTATTAAAACAATTGTATAGAATATCCATGAATGAGTGCCATATAATTAAAACAAATTACTCGGGGGGCCACATTGAAATCCCCGTATCTCTGAGAATGAAGCATATGGGGCCTTAAAAATTATTATATCACAAGAAATGTTTATTAAGAACTACAATCTAAAAGGATATTAAGATATGTTTGAGACTTCTTGAGTTACAGGCTTGCAAACGTCAGGAGAAAAACAAAAGAAGTGCCTTTTCCTCATGTTTGAATAGTCACCATTGGAATATAATGCAGCACAGATTCCTAAAGTCAACAGATTTTACTAATAGAGCAACCAATCTCTGTGTAAAAATAGTAAAATGATGCTGCCATCTTTCTGAAGTCAGTTACACCCCCCTGTAATTTGGCTTCGAATCTCAAGTAAAAATGACCGCCCTACTCTACAAAATAGTGGATTATACACCCATGACATTTTCTTCATTTGAGTGTTTCTTTCAACGCAGTCTTTACCTTGAGAGTTGGCCTGCAGGAGTCCAATACTGTCATCAAACTGCATGGACTTGATGTTTAGGGACGCCAGAATACACTCCTTATCCTGCAGAGAGGCGTCGTCGATGTTGTTCTGATTGGCTGAGAGGATGACGCACATGTCACACAGGTTGATGTTGACGGCTCTCAGATCGGCCCGACTCAGTGGAGTCCCCTGAACAGGAGACACACGTCAGAAACACATCATGGGTTGAACAGACAGACAGACGTCCACTCACGGGTAAGATGGAGATTTTGGGGAAGTTGTGTAGCGTCTCCCACTCTCTCTTCAGATACTCCAGAGAGCCCACAAACACGATGGGCTTCAGCTCGTGATAGTGGAAGTTACTGGCTCTCAGAGGCATCACCAGGTTACGCAGACCAATCAGAGCCGACTTCACATCGCCGAAAATACAAACCACCACATGACCGCTCAGAACCGTCATCGCCGCCTCGCTGCGAGTCTGAGAGAGAAATACAGACCAGAGAACTGATCACAGACACTAGTTACTGTTAACTACAACTAAACTAAAATGATTATGCAGTGCAAATATACTACTATATTTGCTATATATAGGAAACATATATAGCAAATATATTCTATATATAGAATATATATAGAATATATTTGAAATATATAAAATATATTCTATATATAGAATGTTTGCTATATATAGCAAACATTCCTACCATCACAGAGCTCTGTGAATTTTTACAATTTACATAGAAATAATTATTTTAATTTAAAGTTGAAGTACTAAAATTACTAAAACTGAAAATGACCAAACAAAAACAGATTTAAAATTTTTTTTTTTTTTTAACATAATAATAATAATTAATCTAACATTAGTTAACTAAAGAATATACAACTTTTTTGTTAAAAAAAAGTCATAAAACTGGCAAAAACATATATACTTGGGTTATAAAAGGCAAATTTTCAAATTTTAATTTTATTTAAGCTGAAAAATTAAAATAACAACTAAAAATGGAATAAAAAAACTGTACTGACAAAAACTATTTTCAGAAAATACTTTGTTATATTTTAAGTAAATATTTCAGTAATCAAATTAATATTTTTCATTTAGTTTAGTTTAAGTTGAAGTACTAGAATGACTAAAACTGCAGCTAAAAACAATGAAAGTGATAAAACTGGCAAAATGACTAAAACTGCTTTAATTATTTCAGTGATTTTATGTTTGGCTTAAGTACTACAATTACTGAAGCTGAAACTAAAAACAACTACACTAAAACTGAAATAAGAATAAAAAAAAATATTGGAAAAAAAAGTAATAAAACTCACATAAACACACAAAAAAGGACTATTTCAGATAAATGCCAAGGCAATCTTTTTTAAGTTTAATTAATAAAAAAAAAAATATTATAAATAAATATTTATAAATTACAAACATATTTGACAAAATTAAAATAAAAGCAGAAAATATATAAATCTAAAGAAATTAAAATAACTACTGTAACACTAGTTGTGCTGTTCTAAAGTGTAATTTGCCTCAGTTCTGTTGAATGTCTGAATGCTGAATGTCTCTTACCAGCATGACCTTCTCTATGTCTTTTGATGGACACCAGTGAAACATTCCCGTCGAATCATATCTCTTTATGTTCTCATCCATTGTTTCCATTTGATCATGACCTGGGACCAACAACGGGTCGTGCCTGAAACAAACAAACCACAAAAACCAGGAAAAACTTGAGCTGGCCAAATGCATGATCCTCTTCTATCAACAACGAGATCAATGACATGCATCAGACTTTATACATCAGACATTTGCAGGGAATGAATTGGATGCTGGGAAGCGGGGCTGCTGTTAAAGGACGTGATTGAGAGCAGGAGCTCAGGGTCTCAGGGACGTTTGATTGGCCTATTAGAGGGGTGAAGGTTTCAGCATCCTGTTGAAGAGCGTTTCCATCCATCAACCGTAGCTGCTGTTATGACTTTATTCTACATCATTAGGCCATTAGAGGCTGAGCTGAGCTCCAGACGCTCTCCTCACCTCCTCCAGCTCTCTGTCCATCAAAATTAATGCGCAGCGTGACAGAAAACCACATGATCAGCATCACACCTGACGCCTGCTGTCAGAGCAAACACCAGAAACACGCTACTGTACCGCTGTACTGTATCACAAACACACCTGGGCATTAATGGGTTAATCTCAAGATATCTGTCAAGAACATGTCTCAAGAGCCATGTTTCACCTTCAAATAAAATTTTAAATGACATTAAAAAATACCTAGAAAAATATGCATTTCATATGCATACAGAAATTTATTTTTAATAAATTATTTTAGGACTACTATTTTACTCTATTAATTATTTTTTAAATTACATTATAATAAATGTATAGAAATTTTCTATTAAATTCTATTTTTACATAATTTGTTTTACAATTTATAAGCATAAAAAGTGTAAAGTATTATAGTAATATAGCATAAAAATAAATAAATAAAAATTGCTTTATCAGGAAATACTAAAACGATCTGTGGCCTTGGTAACAACAAACGGTTACCACAGTAACTATTTTTTATCGCATTCATATTTTATTTTTTCATTTTAAAATGTTTCAAAATTCACATAAAAATAATTGTCAAATTTTAGATGCAAAATCTTTACAGATTTATGAAGAATAATAATGTCAAGTAATGTCTAGTAACTGAACAAGTCTAAATTTAGTATAAAGGAATGATTTTGTTGCTGCAGTACAAGCAAAGATTAAATTATATTGCAGCATATATATACATATTTAAATGTCATTCAGATTTTATTTCTCATTTAAAAATGTCAAAATAATGTCACAATGCGGAATGCAATGCAATAATTATAAAAAAAAAAAGGAAGGAATTTTTTTGGATACAGACATAATAACAACAAAACTTTGTGCACTTATAAAATAAAGATAACAAACAAGGTGTGCTGTCTGCAGCCTTTGTCTGCGCTGATCTTCTTTTACAAACACGTCATTTAAATGAACTGTAACTCGTAACGAAGAGACATGAGAGTCTCACTACTATGAGCAACATAGCATTATTTCTGTGCTCTTACCTGATGATTTTGGGCGAGCATGTGGGCGACGTTCTCATCTCTCCGTTACGCTGTTTTTTCTTGGGCGACAGAGCCGACTGCTGCTCCTCCTCCACTACTGAAACACCAGCCACAGTTTGAGACGCAACCAAACTACACGTGTTACCAAACAACAGTCACAAAACATTAATACACTTCATAACATAAGATCAGACAGCTGTGAGAAACATGCAGAAGGGATGAGGCACAGGGAGACAGAGAGAGTGGGAATTCTGGGTAAAGTTTGACTAACTGTTCTCATTCCGACCAATGCCATTAATACATTTCTGGTAAACTTTACTTGAAGACTCTGTGTATAATGCAGGTATTGTGATGCATTGTATCTTTTCATAAATAATTGTAGCTAAAATTAAAATGCATTATAATATCTGCAGATTCCATGATGGACGTGTTTTAATGCATGACACTTTTGACAGTTGTAACAATAAATAGTTAATTATTAACAAAAAAAAAACAAATATAAAAACTAAATTAATGCAATATTATGGAAGGCCTGAACTGCAAAATTGAATTCATGGTGGGGAAAAATAGTGTCCTTTTTTTCTGTTTCCTCCCAAAATAAAAAAAATCCTTAAAAAAAATGTATTTTGTATTTTTATTTTACTCAAACATTTTGTCTCATTTAAAACCTTTTTTTCTCTCTTCAAAACTTTTTCTCTCATTAAAAACATAAAGTTTTTCGAAGAGAGAGAAAAAAAATCTTAGCACACTAAGACACTATTTTTTCTACAATTTTGTTGTAGAGTTTTATTCACGTTGCGGTTCAGGATGGTTTGTTTAGTATTTTTGAACTCCATTAGTCCTCATGCATTTCCCACAATGGCAGGCCGAGTCTTACAGAGCGAGTGCGGGCCGATGGTGGAGCTGGAGCCGTGGCTGGAATGATATCTGTATTTAACAGGCAGACTACAGGCTCGATGCAGGCGGGTGGCATCAGATGCTCCTGAGCCAGCGCTGCTGCTCTGATACAGCTCTCTAGAGCTGGCCAGACTGAGTCTGTGCAGGTATGAGGCGGCCGGTGACAGCATACTGCCTTTACGGTTATTTACTAAAGGCCCTGACACACGGACACCCCGGACAGCAGGAGGCGCTCTCACTGCACACTGAACCCGCATTAGGCTGGGTTTGGGATTCTGGGGCAGGAATGTTGGATTGATCTCATCATTTACTGTCAGATAAGAAACATTCATAATCAGGTGGTGGACAGAATCAGCCAAATCTGTAAATTAAAATAGCATTCATTTCATTGGACATTTTTGCTGGAAATTATGTTTATATTATTATTTTTATATTATTTTAATCTTGACCAACAACTTTAATATTAAGGTGATGTAATACAGTTTAAAATGCTGTTAAATTGTTTAGAAACCTATTATTATAATATATATATATATTTTTTTACAAAACATTTAATATTTTTTATTAAATATATTTTACATATTTTATAATAATTGTATTTGATATATATGTTTAAATAGAAATAAATCCAGTCCATTTGTTTTTATATTGATTTCTTTTTATTAACAATTATATAGAAAAAATGATTGAATTATATATTGATTTATTGTTGATCCTCCACAGTCACCAAAGACAGGTGCAATTTCTCAGGATGCATAATACTCCTAAAGTAAAATTGCAGACAGCACCATTAGCTGCGATATTTTGCATCGTTTAACATGAAAAAAACAAAAAAAAACAAACGAAAGCTAAAGCAGTAAAATCTAAACACTTTCTTAAGTTAAAGCGTCACATAATCAGAACTGCAGTGCAGCAGCGCCATCTAGTGTGTAATGAGAGCAAGTGTCTGCAGTGCTTCATGATATTCAGATAGTGACATACACAGACTGCAAAAAGTATTTGGACACTTACAACTTGTGTAAGCTGACTTCATACAGCCACTTATTATTAATGAGCAACGAGCAAAAAGGTTTCTCAATATTTTGAATGATGCTTGCTTTGATATATTAACTGATGGAATTACATATTTATCTTAGTCTTAGTTGTCCAAATCATTTTTGGGGGTCTCTGTATATAATCCTTCTGCACCTTAATTTTCACACATACATCAGACCAAATCTCATTAAATGTTTGTAATCACTGAAGTTTGGATGAGTAGGACATGAAGAGAAACATGAAGGAAGTGACAAAGAAACAGCAGAAGGTTAACAAACAAATGAGTAAGAATTAAAAGTAAAAAAAAAAGACTTACTTGATTTGATGTATCCATTATAGTTACTTTTAGCTAAGAAAAAGACAAAAAGAGGTTAAAGTATGACACACGGATCAATGAAATGATGAACCAGTGAGAAAAAGTGGAAATTAATGGCTATAAATAATTTTAGTCTAAAATGTACTATCTTCAACCACCCAGTGAGCACAAAAACTTAATTTAACTAGTCTCCTAGCCTGACCAGCCAACCCAAAGTTCCCCTAAAATCATCAAACCACACCAATCTGACCAGCTTGGCCAGGCTGGGACACCAGAAAATTACCATTGGCTGGTATAAGTGTTCACATATCAACACTCTCAAACTCCAATACGAATGACATATACTGTGTGTATTTACAACACATAATTATCCTTTATAGTATAGCCATTTTCCTACAGTGTGGTAATGCCAATCACCATATCCAACATCTAGATTATTAGCATAAAACACAGCACAAACTTTGCTTAAAAGACACGTTTAGATAAAGACCACTGTGCATAGCCGAATGTAAAATTAAACATTATAATGAAGATTCAATGAATCATTAAACTACTAACCTGCATCATTACAGTTCACATAAATAGCATGCAGGAGACCAAGTCTACCACACAGATACATTCATGGACTTACAGCAGTATTCACCACATCAGATGCCACCACTATATGGCACTGCACCAGCCAGATGGCACATACACATGTAGCGGGAACAGATGACTACACGGGCACTTGGCACGGGTGCCACAGGGGAGGCGTTAACTTACACGAGCGTAAAGTGGTCGTGTTATCATACAGAGACACGGGAGAGAAGGGGAAGCCACGTTGCAGAACCTCCATGTTACTAGCCACACTGGCTGACATGCACGAGCAGCCATGTTCTGCCCCACCGCAAGCTACACAACATGCCAGACGCATTCTCTTGTAGGCAGACTTCTTGGCTGGGGTCATGGGGTGGATGAGGGGAGAGGAGGAGGAGAAGCATGTTAATGGATGGGAGCATTATTTCACTAACAGAAGCTGGACATCTGGAAACTACAATGGGCCAAGTATAGAGCCCTGAGGAACACCTTCCGAAAAACATGTTTGTTATCAAGTTATATACGATTCTGTTATATAATAAAATCTGTTGTATTTTTCAAAAACAATATACAAGTTCAAATGGCTCTAATGCTGTTTTAATTATTTTTTGTATTCTTGGATATACTGTATTTTAGAGATGCAAGTAAAGCATGGAAATGCATGGAGGTGAATGAAAAAAGATATCAGCATGTCCTGCCATGGTATATAAAATACAAGATTATTTGTACCCCATAAATTAAACAAAACACAACATTTACCTCATAAATTAAACAAACTTCTATTCTTTAAATTTAATAAACATATGGGGTGATATCTAAACTCAAAACAGAATAATCCTAAGAAAAGCCCAAGTGCTGTTAGGAGCCTGTTAGAACAGTGAAAAGTCGAGCTGTCTTCTGTTGATGATGTGGTGGAGGATAGTGGGTTGATGGAAAATGTAGTTTAACATTCACACATGCAGCAGGCTACAGTAGAAATCTGCATTTACAGGTGAAGGCAGTCATTACTCACAATACAACACTATCAAAGGGTGAGGGAAATGATCACAGATCCAGGGCAGCGAGAGAAAAGAGGAATGTGAAATGTGTCAATTACTAACGAAATGTTTTGATGTATTTTAAAAGTACCAGGTGGAGGTAAAAGCCAAAAAGGTCGATAATGTGGCCAGGCGGCGCAGTGATATTGATAAAACAGCCTTGGTAGACATGTCATTCACAAACTCCTCCACACGTGAATTCTTGAGAGTTCTTGTTCTATATCTAAATCACTATTTGCTAGCTGTGAGGGAAATTGTGGTAAAGTACAATGTAAAACCTTCACAACAAATCCAGTATAATGATTACTGATCCCACAATATTCTATGTGAAATCATTTAATAAATATGTTATAATATAAAAAGTGTATTTATTAGGCAATCTGAAATGTGATACGAAATACATCCAATCAAATCTATAAAAAATATAATATTTATGTTAAAATGTGAATGTAAGACAATTATTAATATATGTTCTCATGGTAACTTACTCCGTTTGCATCCACACTTTTTGATCCGTTTTGGGTCTGTAATGTCATCATGACAAGCTTTACAGTAGAAAAGTGCCCTAGTGGAAAAAATTTGATCTTATTCAAATCATCCACACAACATATGACTGATATGATGACAATCTATTGCTGGATATGTAAAGAACGGCACAACAAAAACTTTTTGACTTCCTCACCTCTTCACCTCTTTGGCATCACTGGCGATGAAGAAGCCCAGCGTTCCTTCCTGCATCTTCACATGATTGCCTGGGTTAATTAGCGTGCTGTGAAACACAAACAACACTCACAATCCACCGAATATATTCTGTAACACTGCCCTCCAAATAATCATTTCTGCACTTATGGAGACGAGACAGCTCATGCCATGACGTGGACACAAGTTTAAAAATTAACCATAAATCTGTGTAAATCATCAAACATTCAAATATAGATGAAAACACCTGATGAAAATCTAAAGAAGAAGAAAATAACCCAAAAAAGGCATTAAATACATAAAGAGTTTGTAGAGTAATCCCAAAATCACCCAGAATGCAAAAAGAAGCATCACATTTAATTATAATTTTAATGATGGCATGCATTTACTTTTTTTTTTTTTATTAAATTACGTTTAGTAAAACTACTTTTTGTTGTGATGAAGGTTTTGATGAACATTTTAGGACGACATTTGCATGCAAACACAAAGTATTAGTTTACTTAGTTATCAGACATGCAAGCATAGAAAAGTTCACCCAAAAATGACATTTCTTTCACCATTTCCACTCTCATTTCATTCAAGATACAATACATATGACTTATTTTCTTCCATGGAACAGTAAAGGAGATGTTTAGCAGAGTGCCTTAGTAATACCACAGCTTTGTGAAAGGAACAATTTACTAATCATTTTCCCTTCCTCATATCTCATTTATGATTAAGTTTTTCAAGCTGCATCACGATCATCCAAAGTGCCGTTTGCAATCAAGGAAATCAAATAACGTTTTTAAAGGCGCATTTTAATTAAACAAAAAACAATTGAAATTTGATAGTTTAGAATGGTTCAGTGGTGTTTTGTCTTGTGTGGAGCTTGATAGTGTCTGTCTTCTTCTACTGTCATTTTATGGAAAATAACATTGTGCCAAACATCTCCTTTATATGTGTTTCACGGATAAAAATCATACAGGTTTGGAACGACATGAGAGTGAGTAAATGACGACAGCCATTTCATTTTTGCATGAACCATCCAAAAAACATCCAGCATGTTTCATTTCATAAGTGTGTCACTACAGAAAATAAAACATTTGTTGACAGTAAAAGCATTAAACATGTTCAGAAGGGCAGTGGCAGATACTGTCACAGCTTGACCAGAATACAGAAACTGAATGAAAGCATCCCTTGAAAATCTACACACACATATATATAGTACTGTACAGACTAAAAGCCTTTTACAGTACCATCTCAACGTTTAACCAAGCACAAAAACCTTTCATGGACAAGAGACCCTAAAACATGAAGGAAGGTTTCAGGGAATCATGGCAAGTAAATTTTCAAGAGAATTTGGCATGACGTGACCACACCAAATGAAACCTTATAATTTCATACCATTTTCCACCCCTGTGTGAAACAAACACACAAACAGCAGCCAAATTAAGACAAACCAGTAAATGCAGCATAAAGAGGACACTAAACAACACATTAATTATTTCAGCAGGTAAATTATCATTAATTAACATTCAAACTAAAACCATATATATAAATATGACTGACCTGCTCTCTCTTTGGTCTGATTTATATTCAATCGCGATCAGCAGGAGTTTCAGCTTCACGTAGCAGAGTCTAGAGAAACAAAAGATCAATTAAAACTAATGTACACTTTAAATTCACATTTATTAGACATATATGTTTCCTTATATATTTATCGCATTTATATACATTTGCATCAGTAACTTTACAGCCAAATTATCCAGATGTGCAAATTATCCATCATGTTCTTAAGCATAACACTATTGCTTATATGCAGTTTTGGGGTCATGTGAATTCTTTGCAAAACAAACTTTTTTTGCAAATTTTTCACTACATCATTCCCATACTTCAATTTGTGTTATTTCATAGTTTTAATGATTTTACTCTTATACTAACATACGGAAAAGAGTCAAAATAACCGCACACATCATACTTACTCACAAACAGCGGGGAAGGACAACCCCACGAAAGCACTGGACAGATACTCCGTGTACATTTCATTGGATACTCCCTCTAAATAATACTTCTGCCATGTGTCTTCTTCAATCTAAACGAAAGAAAGTTGTGAGTTTCTCATGCTCAGGATTCGAAAGGTAATGTTCTAGCTGTTGATGTGTGGACTGACCTTGATGTAGGACCTCATGGAGAAGAGGTTGGCCAGCATGGTGGACAGACCCTGTGCCAGACAGCTCTGAGCGATGAAGCCCAGCTTTAGCTCGGCGAGGCAGATGGCGTCATCACCTTCCTTCCAGTTCCAGCTCGGGATGTTCAGAAGATGAGCCTGGAGGAGACAAGAACAGCAAACACATAACTGAAAATCCACAACTCAAATCTCCCTTAGTTATAGCAAATCTATCTTAGTTATAAAGTTAGGGTGGTGAAAAACTACATTTTGTCACTTTAACCTGTTAACTGTCAGTTCCACTTTTTGAACATAGACGTGAAAATAACATTTCCAACTTAAACGGTTATAAATTTTGAATGCTTTGGTGCACAGACTTAAGGTTGGTCTCTTTTTAAAGCAGACACTTGGCAGATTATTGTAGAGGTGTTAAATTATATATATATTATTATATATTAAAACAAAAAAGTTCATGGTAAGTGGAAGTTTACGTTTATGAAAATATCAAATATAATAATTTAAATATTTATATTTGATATAAAATATATATTTTACAAAACATGTTTTACTACAAAAAAATGCTAGAAAATCAAAACCAAAATTCTGAACAAGTTATGTTCCAAATTTGAGGTTGATATCTCAAAAAATGAGCTTTCAGTGAGATTGTTTGGGTGTAGTACCAAGCTTCTCCACTAGATGACCATCAAACCCCATTAGTAACCATTTAATCGTATAGATTTTAAAATATTGCTTATTACTTATAAAGCCCTGAATGGTTTAGCACCTCAGTATTTGACTGAGCTCCTTTTACATTATAATCCTCTACGTCCGCTACGTTCTCAAAACTCAAAAAGGCAATTTGATAATACCTAGAATATCAAAATCAACTGCGGGTGGCAGATCCCTTTCCTATTTGGCGCCTAAACTCTGGAATAACCTACCTAACATTGTTCAAGAGGCAGACACACTCTTGCAGTTTAAATCTAGATTAAAGACCCATCTCTTTAACCTGGCTTACACATAACATACTAATATGCTTTTAATATCCAAATCCGTTAAAGGATTTTTAGGCTGCATTAATTAGGTAAACCGGAACCGGGAACACTTCCCATAACACCCTATGTACTTGCTACATCATTAAAAGAATGGCATCTACGCTAATATTAGTCTGTTTCTCTCTTATTCTGAGGTCACTGTAGCCACCAGATCCAGTCTGTGTCCAGATCAGAGGGTCACTGCAGTCAACCGGATCCAGTACGTATCCAGACCAGATGGTGGATCAGCACCTAGAAAGGACCTCTACATCCCTGAAAGACAGCGGAGACCAGGACAACTAGAGCCCCAGATACAGATCCCCTGTAAAGACCTTGTCTCAGAGGAGCACCAGGACAAGACCACAGGAAACAGATGATTCTTCTGCACAATCTGACTTTGCTGCAGCCTGGAACTGAACTACTGGTTTCGTCTGGTCAGAGGAGAACTGGCCCCCCAACTGAGCCTGGTTTCTCCCAAGGTTTTTTTCTCCATTCTGTCACCGATGGAGTTTCGGTTCCTTGCCGCTGTCGCCTCTGGCTTGCTTAGTTGGGGTCACTTCATCTACAGCGATATCGTTGACTTGATTGCAAATAAATGCACAGACACTATTTAAACTTTACAGAGATGACATCACTGAATTCAATGATGAACTGCCTTTAACTATCATTTTGCATTATTGACACTGTTTTCCTAATGAATGTTGTTCAGTTGCTTTGACGCAATGTATTTTGTTTAAAGCGCTATATAAATAAAGGTGACTTGACTTGACTTAATGGCGCCTTCATTTTCCATAAATGGTTTGAGTGACCTGAAACATGTTTTTTCATTTTTTCTCAATATTTATGAAGTAGACATCACAATCAGAAGTATTAAGGGTCAGTATGGCAGTATTTTATTTTTAATTCAACCTAAAAAAAGATTACTTTAGATTCAGACCAAGATATTACTGTTTAAAACATGTAATGGCAAGTGGGCCCACTGGTGGGTTATTTAACAGGTTAAATAACATTACAAGTGGATTTAAGACTGTAATATAAGGCAATATGGAAACTCTCACCTTATTGTGGTACTGCAGCATCTGTGTGATGATTCGGATCTTTGGATGATAGTTTTTAATGGATATCACCCTAGAAAAACACACATCACACTTTAAATCTTCTGAAAGCCATCAAACATTGTTGATTTTTGAGCTGCAATAATTATTAAAAACACTGTCCCACCTCATGATATTGGATGCATCTTCAGCGTCAGGATCTGCACAGTATTTATTGGCTAAGATCAGACAGGCATCGGCCGACTCAATCTACAAAAATGAGATAAAAAAAAACAGATCTAATTTTAAAAAGTGAATACACTTTACAGGATGTAAGTAAATGGGCTAAAACAATTCCTGTTTGCAGGGTTCCCATATTTTTGTCAAGTGAATTTCCTTTTCCGTGAGCTTATTATTGCATAAATCAGAGCAATTGTTAGCAAACCATTCAGACCAATTACTGAATCGACTCAAACGACTCATGAAAAACAAGATTCACTTATGAATTAGCTATTATTCTACCCAAGTGTTATTTTAGGATCCTTGATACAGTATTATAGATTTTGTACTTTTTTTTAAATTAGATGCTATTTTAAGATTCTCTATTTTAGTCAGTCATTTTTTGGTGCTTTTATAATTTTTTATTATTATTTTCTAATGGCTAGCGGTTTTATTTTAATATCATTAATATACAAGATTTTTGTTGTTAATATTTTGAATTAGATTTTTGCAGAGCATCTTTTTGTCATTTTGTAATAGTTTTCTATAAGTCAATTATTATTTTTTTATTCGCTTTAGTTTATTTAGTTTTAGTTCTTCAATTTAAACTAAACAAAAATGATGTTGCCTTGGCAACTAGCTGGAATAAAACAAAATATTTTTATTATTTTATTTTATATCAGTAAAGTATCAGTATTTTATTTCAATATTTTTAGTTTACTATAATAACCCTGCTTTACACATGAAACAATATCTGATTTATCATTTTAGAACAGAGCATAAAGAGAAAAATCTACGGTAGATTCACCATATGAATTTCCATGATTTTTTTATGATCATAGAATTATGTGTGTATATCATAGAATTACCATTTATGTGACATTTCCACACTGTAAAAAATGATTTCATCAGTAAGTCATGGTAATGTTTTTTTTACACTAATTTGTCAAAGCAATTTTTTTTTTCAGTCAGTTATTTCATTTGTACAAACAATCTGATTACTTAAAAAAATGATGGCACCGACTAAATTTGTTTAACAGTGCAGGTCTAGGTCATAGATTTTCTATGATTATGAGCAGCCTGCAGACGGTGGATCAAAGCCATACCTTGACTCGAGCGAGATCGTGAGGGTTGAGGACAGATCCCTGGTAAAACTCCACCTGTGTGAAGTGTCTCTTGAATAAGGCTTCCAGCTCAAGATTAGGGGAAATACTAAACACACACACACACACACACATCAGCACTGTGAGACGAAGACGCTCACTCATAAAACAGAGCAGCAGGAGTGTTCTTCACAACGAATCTTTAGTGCAGACGAAAACTCCATTCAATTTCAATATTATACTTACTTATGGAGAAAAACTATTTCTACATTGACATCATCCCTGTCCTTGTGAAGGAAGTCTTTGAGGAAGTTGGAGACGCTCTCCAGTGTGATGTGACCGCAGACGACTATATGCCTGAGAAATGCAACGGGTGAGTATTCATCAGAAAACACCAGAGCTGATAAAACAAAAGAGAAAACCACCCAGATCACACGTTTAACTCAACATTTAGCTTTACAATTAAACAAAATCAGACTGAAAGGGAGTCTGGGTAGGTTTTCTCTGGAGAAACTGGATTTAATTGGTTAAGGCTGTAACAAGAACAAAGCTTGTCCTACATTTACTTACAAAACAATAACAACAACAAATGAGTTCAAAGCAATAACAGCAATGCAGTGCCACTGTAACAAGTTAAAGACCCCATAAAATCACTACTCAGACTTTAGCGAACAATTAATGGGCTAAAAATTGGAATATAATCTAAAGCAACGAAGATGATCTCATAAGAGAAAGACAACATATTTTAAATGCTTAACTCTGCTGAAATGATTATAGGTTGTAGATGAGCACCAAGCGAATAGACTAAAACCACAAAACACCAGTCTTGAGTTCATGGGGACTTTAAAGCCAAAGCATCGGAGCATTTTAACAAACAAGGATGAGAAGCTTCAAATAGTCTGAAAAGAGCAATCCATCAAAATGACTGCTGGTAATTAATTATCAAGTAATGTAAGTGTATGTTTCTTATAAAATCTGTACACTGTTTTAGTTGGCGTAAAAATAAGAGGACACAAAACATTATAGTAACGCATAGTTGAATTTCGTGACACCTCATAAAATGGCTTATTAATTTAGTATTATTTAAAATTAATAATTCACTTGAAAGTTTGAAAATACTAAAAAGTCTAAATCAAAACAGTATATATTACAATCATTCAAAAGATCAGGTGGGTACAGTCTTTTCTTCTCACCACGTCTGCATTTATTTAATCATAAATGATCAAAAAAATGTATTTGCATGTTTGTCATTAGCAGTGAGTTTAGATGTACATCCTATGTATATCATTTTATCTAAAACAATAAAAAAATTGAACATAACACAATTTCTTGCATAATTATTTAATCGTATGCATTTAATTAATTACAATACCATTCAAAGGTTTTTTTTTAAAGTCTCTTCTGCTCACCAAGGCTGCATTTATTTGATCAAAAACGCAATAAAAACAGTACAATAGTGAAATATTATTCTAATGTAAAACATCTGTGTTCTGTGTGAATCTGTGTTAAAGTGTAATTTATTTCTGTGATGCTCCGCTGTATTTTCAGCATCATTCCTCCAGTCTTCAGTGTCACATGATCTTCAGAAATCATGAAAATATGATGATTTACCGCTCAAGAAACATTTCTGATTATCATCAGTGTTGAAAACAGTTGTGCCGCACAATATTTCTGTGGAAAACGTGATGCATTTTGTTTTTCAGGATTCACAGGTGAACAGAAAAATCTAAAGTATTATTTAAACCAGAAATCTTTCATAACATTATAAATGCCTTTACTGTCCCTTTTGATCAATTAAATGCGTCCTTGATAAAAAAAAATATATATATTTCTGTTTGTTTTGAATATCCAAAGCAAAGGTTCATACAGCCAGACAGAAGACACAAAATACCGCTTTGCGATGAACATGCAACATGTACAACCACCGCCACACGCAGAAGCCCAAGTGTCACACGTAGCACGAATCAGTAAGCGATGAGCAACTCACACAACGTGAAAAGCAATGAGATGATTTGTGCCGTTTGACCCCAGACCCTCAGAATAATACGACTTCCTGTGGAGAAGCACCTCTGACGTCACAGGAAGCACTACAGCGACTTCCTGTGAGGTCAGAGTCCGCGCTCCTCCACGCCAGACCCTGCAGAAAATAAGAACCTTTTTTTTATTAGAGGTTCGGTGCATTTGAGCCTTTGACTTACTTTCTTCCTCGGGTCGAGTTATAACTCCCTCCATATTTCTTCCGATTAAGGATGAGAGCAGCGATTTCTGGCACGTAGCGAGCAAACATTGCCTACATGCATGGGACAGAGAGAGAGACGTGCATGCAGACGGGCTGAGCGCACTGAGCGAACACAGCACAACCCGCGGTACTTACTTTCTCCCATTTACTGCACTATAGGAACCACCATATTTCTTGCGGTTTCCTATTAACTCTATGATTTCAGGAACGTAGCTGGCAAACATGGCCTGGAGGAGGAGACAGGAGACACAGGACAATAGAAGTCTGCCAATGCTTCTACCTTCAGTTGAAGAGAGATTTCATTTCAGAAATAAGAGCCTTGAAGGGATAGCTCGGCCGAAACCCTCTCATGTGACCTTCCTTCTTTAGCGGAAAAAGGTGCTTTTATAAAATAATAAACAGTGAGCATCTCGTTACAATATAATGAAAATGATGGATGACCAAGCTTTGAGAATACAAAAACAAATAAGAGTAGTGCTCTATATCTCAAGTCTTCTGTTCTAAACTAATGGATAAGACAAAACTTGAACTGAATAATCTGCTTTATAGCTGAATTTTGCAAAATGTGTTATTGAACTGAAATGAATTAACACTGGAGCTGAATAACGACGCTACAGTATGTAGAGAATTTAACTCGTTTCACCATCTGATAAACTGAACTATAGGGCGGTATAATACAGATTGTTCATTTAAAAATGTTGTACATTTTACATTTTTTGTATGTATTTAATTTACATTTTTATAGAATTATATAAATCAATAAGATGCATTCATATTAAAATACTTTATTATTAATAATTTATTAATCAGTTTACATAAACTACATGGTCTTAAAACATTCAGATAATCAGTAAATTCTTTTACACTTATAGTTGTTTCTCTCTCTCACACACACACACACACACACACACACACACACACACACACACACACACACTCACACACTCACACACACACACACACACACACACTCACACACACACACACACACTCACACACACACACACACACTCACACACTCACACACACACACACACACACACACTCACACACACACACACACACACACACTCACACACTCACACACACACACTCACACACACACACACACACACTCACACACACACACACACACACACACACTCACACACTCACACACACACACACACACTCACACACTCACACACACTGCATTAAACCAAGCAAATTTATCATTATAAATGTGGCATCCGTGCATTTATGTAGAAAATGTTTATTTGTGTGTATAAAATATTTTATATAATTATCTTTATTCATTTTAATGAATATCATTATTTTTATATATATATATTTCAATAATTACATTAGTATATAAATGTAATATTTATATGAAAACAATGTTTCAACATCAATATTATATTACTTTATTTATATGAAAACTAATTATTAGGGCAATAAGTTCTTAAAACTCTCAGATAAGAAGTGGATTTTCTTTCAAAAACACTTATAGTTGTTATATATTTTGTTTGTATTACACCAACAAAATTAATTATTTTAAATGGAGCCAATTGGAAAGATGCATTCACGCAGAATTCATCTCATATTTGAAGTCTGTATCACTGATTCTCATATTTTCCTGTTTTATTATTATTTATTTATTAATTATCTGTGACTTGATTTCTGAAGTCACATGTTTCTTGTCTGAAGAACAAGTCATGGACTGTAACTTTAATCCCCATTCACTTTCATTGTACTGAAAAGCAGTCAAGTTGTTCCTAAAATTGACTTTTTCAAGTTCCATCGAAGAAAGAGACTACATGAGGCTGAGTAAACGACGACAGATTGATCATTTTAGCACAAACTATCCCTTTAAGTGTTAAATACTGGAGCTTTAAAATGCAGACAGATTGAGTAACAGTGAGAGTCAGAATGCTTGTATTCATGCATTGCCCAGAATTCAGAGGCTGGAAGGTTTTAGGATAAAAGTAAAAGCATTCTGTTTGACAAATATCCCAGTTTTAAAGGATATCCGTGTTGTAGAGAAGAAAAGCCACAGATGAGATTCGCTCTGCCGTTTTAAGAGGGAACACGGAGATGTAAAGGAGGAACCTCAAGAGCCATGTTTAGTCCAAACAAACTCTTACGCCGAGCAGATATGAACACACTTTACATTACAGGAATCTCTCAAGCGTTACAATATACTACAACTACTAGCAAAATCTACAAACTTTATGAAAAATTCTTAATATTAAAATGTAATAAATTTACAAAAAAATATAATAATTTTATATAGGCAGTGAATTGTCAGTGAAACAGATTTTTATTGAAATTTTTATTAATTCATTAATTCATTCATTTATTTATTAAAGTGGCCAATTGAATCATAAATGAGGCAAATTGGAATGAATGTGTCCATAATTTATGTAGAAAAATGACTTTACATAGTACAATTAAAAGGCAAAATATATTTGTCTTTACAAACGTTATAAGAATTATTAATAATAAGATATACATTTTAATATATTACAATATTAAAAAAAAAAACAATTTTAGTAATTAATATAATTGTTTATGTATTTATATAGTAACATTTGCATATCAAATATGAATAACAATTGAAATTATTAATGTTTTAACATTATAAATATTAACGTTTAAACATTAATATTTTATTACTGTATTTACATTATAAATCTCATGGCAATAAACTGATCTTAAAACTTTCAGATAAGCAGTGGATTGTCTTTCGAAAAGACCACCGACAAAATAAATCATTATAAATGAGACAAATCGAAATGCACTAAATGAATATAAAATGAAATATAAACTGAATACTAAATGAAAATAAAAGCACTGCAATTCTCACTACAATTAATATCTATCTTTATAATCTGTGTATAATCTTTATAAAACTTTATGAAAAATTATTCATATTGATATTAATGTTAGTTTTAATATATTTACAAAATATATTTAATATATATAAATATGTATAAATAATAATTTTATCTGAGTTAATTGATTTACCTGTACATATTTGTATTTATTTCTACAATTATTTTTTATTAAAATTCTATTTTAATTTAAGACAGTCGTATGATGTATGTTGACACTGTAACGGAGTGTGTCTCATATCTCGACCCTTCATAGAGTTTGTTGGAGTTGGGGTGGGGGTAAATTGGGTCGGGTCGTCTAAAACCACAGTCAGTCATGATTTCTACAAACAGAATTACTTTGTACTCCCTAATGATGGTTCCACTTGAAATCACAAGAAATCAACAAATATAGCATTTAAAATTAAAAAAATAAAAATGACTTGGGAGCCAAAAACACGCAATGCAGTATAACACATGAAGATCTTGACGAGCAGAAGCTGGGAACGTTTGGATGGGATTGAAGCAAAATCTGGGTTTGGTTTTCCAGCTCTGGTTGTCAAGGATACAATGATTGAGGACCTGATAATCAGAGGCAGAAATGCAGGATGTGGGTGAATTATTATGGGATTTCTTCTACATATATAGGCTTTTTACCAATCCTCCGAGAATGAAGAAGACCATGAAAAGGCGGCCGAGGGTTGTTTTAGCACAAACATCTCCATAACCCACTGTGGACATGGTTACCATGAGTAAGTACACACACTCCCAGTAGGAAAGCGGTTGGGAATTTTGGAAGTTTTCCCAAGGATCCCCTGAGTTTTCCACCTGAGAACACACAAGCAGGCTCAGTATTTCTACTTAAGCAATTGTTAACATGAAATCAAAACTGATCCAATTATAGGAAGAGTTCTCCCCAAAATAAAAATAAAAACTTCATCAGGTTTGTAGAAATGTAGCATTGCATCAGTGTCTCATCAATGGATGCTCTGCAGTGAATGGGTGCCGTCAGAATGAGAGTCCAAACAGCTGATAAAAACATCACAATAATCCAAAATCATCTTAATGCTGGATGTGTTTCATCTTTTGTCTTCTCCAGATGTTAACTGATGGACTGGAGTGCTGTGGATTATTGTGATGGTTTTATCAGCTGTTCATTTTCATTTTCATTTTCAAAGCACCTTTATTTTTGGGTGAACTATTCCTCTTTCTCAGTACACAGTCTTGGTGTTATTGTGAATGATTCATCAGTAGCTTTTCACCATCCAGTTTAATCCTGATGCGATTGACTTACCAAATGTATGAAGCCCGCAGCCGTCAGCCATGTGCTTATAAAGATTGAGCACAAATTCACCAACTTTATGGAGTTGCTATAAAAACAAATTTTAGAAATACTCACATCAACGCACATGAATCAACATTTTTGAACCAACACTGCACATCATTTTGAGTTCAACCAGAGCATATTTTGGAAAGCCTGCTAAATCTTTCATAAAAAAACAAAACATTTGCAAAAGAACAGATCTGCTTTAAGTGCTTTGTATAATACTGGCCAATTTTAGTCCAAAAATCATTTCAGATTTCACCTCTCCATTTGAATTAATTACAGTGAGATTATTCATTCACAATAAGCTCTTCTGGACATCTGCGCTAAAGCTTTGGATCTAAGCTACAGGGAGACGGACAGATTTCTGAGCACAATGTCAAAGATATTCAAGCACGACAGGAATAAAATAAAAATAAAAAAATATGAAAAAAATATAAATAAAATAAAATTAAATAAAATAAAATAAAATAAAAAAATATGAGAAAAATATATATAAATAAAAAAAAATAATAATAAAAAATAAAATAAAATAAAATAAAAATGTTAAGAAAAAAATCATAGAAAAATGGAGAAGGTACCAGCCATTTTTGGCCAGACATATTCTATTAAGCCATTTCCTTTAACCGTAAAAACAACACAATGCATTGCATAATTCAACATACAGGTGAAACACCTGTGAAAAATCAATACAGAAAATGTATCTATATTAATACTATCTATTATACCCTATTTACAAAGACTTTTCTGAGTGTTTTATATTATATAAAATAATATAATAAAAGACAAAATTGCAGTTAAATTATTTGTCAGTTGAAGAATTTATACTTTTTGTTCTATAAAATCATGTTTTTGGAAAAAAAAAACAGCAAACCATTCTCTGTGAACACACACTTTAAAATAACTATAAAGAAATCTACAAAGCATGATATATAAAAAACAAATGTACATAGATTATAAAATGGTATCCGATTTATAAAAAGTATGATTTTCATTCAAGATCTAGGATAAGGCTAAAGAACATGCAGGTGAAGAATGATAAACAGCTATTTTCACACGAGTACAGAAATCGCATGCTGCACTTGAAGAGATTCTTACCTTGTTTTTAAGATATTTAAAAACTGTAATATTTCTGAAAACTGGATCAGCCTCAAGGCTCTTAAGAACCTCAGTCCTGCATGAAAAAGAGCAGAAGCAAGTAAGAAACACACTTAAAGACACAGAACATCATAACACACAGAGAATCGAGTTCAGCTCGTACCTTTGAAGTGTTCGTCCATGTTTAACACCGACACTGATTTCTTCAGAACACGACTAACAAACAATACAAACTAACCGCAGCTACAAAAATGAAAAACCTTCAAAGTATCGCAAGGAATGTGCAAATATCTGCTGAAAGCACTGAATGTTGAGAGGCACAGCGCTGAACTGAACACATCTGGAGGGAGTTTATTTCTCTCTAGACTGACAGAGCGACAGACAGTCGGCTCAACATCTGCGCTCAACATTCATGACGTAAGGGCCTAAATTTGAGCCCTGGTTTCAGAAGCATTACAGCGCAAAAAAAAAAAAAAAAAAAAAAAAAAAAAAAAAAAAAAAAAAAACAACCCTCAGAGAAACACATGTGACTTCAGTGAGGTGACCTTGCTCGTTATGAACACACAAACACTAAAAGAGTCACACACACACACTCATCCAGTCACTTTCCAGATGAAAGCACTAAACAGCACATACTATTTCTGCATTACAGACTATAGGATGCATACTAGACACAGTATACATGAAACACCTGCTGCATCTGTCAACGTGTAATAATCAACAACAGTGCATACTGCGCCAAATATTGTATCCCTAAATGCAACGCACTTTCGCTTAATGCACAACTAATGCATGACGTTTTTGACAGAACTTTCTTTTGTCCCTTGTGGCGCTCGTGGTTCATTTTTATGCATTCCTAGTGGAATAATGATTATTAATGACATTAACGAATGATTAAAAGGTTCAAATGTTGTCCAGAGTCTTCCGAAGATTAGCTCATACGCTATGATTAAACAAACATGAGCAAAAAAATAAAAACAACACTTGTTCTTGAGATCTGGGACAAAATAGTGGGGGAAATCGTGCATCAGTTAATTATTTTTATTTGTGTTAATAATAATAATAATTATTATTATTATTAATACTATTTAGATTAATTAAACATTTTCATGGGTTTTCAATATATCAGATCAAGAAAAAAAAATTATTTAGTATTGAACAAATCAATGATTTCAAACTCATTTTCAGTTCAATATATTGAATTTTCAGTCATACAGAACATCTTACAATGCTGACACAATAACTATATTTTGGACATTTTGCTTTTCTGGGTTGCCATAAAAAGATCATAATACAAAACATAAATTGTTTGAAGTTATGAAAAGCCTATGAAATTCACCAGGTGCCCTTCAGGACAGCTGACATTGATATTCCCTAATTTCATTAAAATATGTAAAAATATCCAACAAAATTTAAGGTATTTCACATCACAGCTGTGAAACATTATAAAATAAATTGTTTTAAAAATTTTAATAATTAAAAAATATATTGATTTTAAAAACATATTTGAAATAAAAAAGGTAAATCTAATTATTTTAGGACATAGTATGTTATATATTAATATTTCTGTTCATTATAGATCGCTGCCTCCTTGTTCTTGGATCACAGGGAAACATCCATCAATCCGTGTTGATTCCAGCATCAGTTCTTACCCCAGTACAAGACGGCATGGAAACAGGAGGACAGCGTGTGGTGAAAGTCGTCACGCTTGTCTTTCTCACAGACCGGCGCGTGGAGCATCTTCACACGGTAGCCGTTGTGAAAGAGCTCGCCGCAGGACTTCTTACGTCTGCGTGTGTTCGGGAGGGCCTCGGTGCGCGTGGCCCCGTCAGGGCTCCTGTACACCAACATCTTAGTCGGGATCATGACGATGATTCTGATCAAAAATGCTCCCAGTTCACAGTTTCAAATTTGCAGCAGCAAGAAGCTCCGTCTCAATCCAAGGGAAAGCCATTCTAAGCAGAAAAGTGGTCGAAATGAACCAGAAAAAAAACTACATCCCAGTTGTGATGATGTAGTCATGTAGTGAAAGCTTAGAACAAACCCTTTTCATCAGGATATTACAGCATAAGCTCCTTTAGGAATCGTCCTGGGATGCAAGCGGAGGCCAGACACAAAGCCTGTTCAACATGCACACATCATCTGCTGCCGTCACAAACTCTTACTTTATAATCATCAGTTATTCAAGCTACAAATATTTCATCTGTTCCAAGATCCAACATCTCCTGAAGATCTTCTGAGTGGGTTTGCAGCACGTGCAGAACTCACCGATACAATGTAACGGTTTTTGAATGGCTTTTAGAATGTTGCGATGCAGTCGCTAAGCAACCATTCTATAGCTGACGGCAACACAAAACGAACATCTTTGATGTTTAAAAACAGACTGGATGCATGAAAACACTCCAAACCAGGATGAACATGTTCTGGACACACACACACACACACACACCCCCACACGTACCAACAAAAGGACATTAAGTCAATGAAAGCTAAATAATAACTAAAGCAGGATGCTGTGACCCGTGACCTCCTGTTCCTATAGGAGGATTAAAGTCAGTGAAAACAGACTCAGACATGAAGAACATAAGCTGCGCTTTGACCACGACTCAGTTCATGAGGGAGATGAAGCACTAAAGCAGTCGCACACAGGCCTGTTCTCCAATCAGAGGATATTTGCCATTTTTATTTAGTGCTTTTCTGCTTTATCACCAGCAGAGAGCAGCGCTTTTCCTACATTATAAAGGCCTCCTTCCAAACCACTCGTGCTTGTAAACGCTTTCAAGACTTTGATGTATCAGTTTTATTTAAACTAACTAAAAGCTTAAAAGTTTGGAGTCTGTAAGATGTTTTAATGTTCTTTAAAGAACCATGTCTGCATTTATTTGATCAAAAACACAGTAAAAACCACAAAAAATGTCAATATTATTATAAATATTGTTTTCTATGTGAATATCTGTTAAAATGTAATTTTATTTTTATCACATGATCCTTGAGAAATCATTCAAATATGATGATTTACTGCTCAAGAAACATTTCTGATTATTATCAATGTTGAAAACTTTTGTGAAAACAGCGATACATTTTTTTTTTGAATTTCTCAGATGAATAGAAAGTTAAAAACAACAGCATTTATTTGACATAGAAATCTTCTGCAACATTATAAATGTCTTTAACGTCACTTTTGATCAATTTAATGCGTCCTTGCTGAATAAAAGTCTAAAGCTTTCTGGCCAGCTAAGCTCTAGAAACAGATACGACGCAGTTCTCTGATTTTCTCAGACAGTCGAAACAAAGAAATCCTGGAAATCTCCAGAAATACAAAGTCAACACCAAGTCAACTCATTAAGAAAATGGGTTTTGGCTCTAAAAATTACTCCAAACAAGTAAATGATTTTTCATTACTTTGAAAAATCATGAATTATTCAGGGAAAGTGCTTGTTCTGCCATTAATTAAACACACTTCATTAAAAGAGTATAGCAGTTCAGTGCAGGTTAGGCTCTAAGAACGGCATCTGCATCCTGCTTCATCACCACAGACAATAATTCTAACCTAAATTAGTAAAAACAGTCTGTAATTGCAAAATAGTTAATGAACCTGTCTGTTTCCGAGCAGCTGAATGATTCCCGCTCTAGTTTTATGATTATTTAAAGGTTTTTATGTGACCTGAGCTGCACGTGCCCTCAAAAAAACTTTAAACTTGATGCATGAGAACAAACAATCAGCCGTTCTAAACAATAGGGGGATTTCTAGAGAACGTCTCTTTAATTCTCAGCACGCCAGAGATCACAAATCCCAGCGAGCTGCTGAATAAGCTGATTTGGTGTAACGGATGGTGTGTGACAGATTGTTCTTCCTGACAGATTAAGAGTTAATGCATGTAATGTCCAGCAGGGGGCGGTAGAGACCTTTATCTAATAATATCAGCCTGTGGGTTTTACATTTCCGACACCCTCTGGTCATCATAATCTGATGAAATAATCAGGTATTAAGAGGTAAAGTGTCAGTAATGGGAGACTGTTTTACCCAGCCAGCTCCTGTTCAGATACACGGACACAAACACAGGCGGGACGGTGAAGAAATCCACCACTGAATTCACCTCCAGCCAGAACCACAGCTTATCATTGGCTGCGATGAACTGAGAAGATGCACAAAAGAAAGACAAAACACACGTCAACAAACACATATAAATAAACCAGTTTTATTGTTAATTAAAAAATAAAACTCTTAAAAAAATGTTTGGTAATTGAAATAAAGCTATTAATAAATAATAAAAATATAAAACAAAATTATAAAAAATAGATAAACTAAGCTTAAAACTAAACCTTAAATAATAATAAATAAAATTAAATACATTTAAAATACATAAGTTTAAGCTGAAGTACTAAAATTACTAAAACTTAAATAAAATCAAATCAAAGCTGTACAGAAATATTTTTCTAATATTAAAATCATAAAAGAAAATACAAAATTATAACTAATACACAATATGAGCATCAAAGCTAATTTTAAATATTAAGAAATATACAAAATAATATAATTAATACTAAAATAACACTGAAATAAACTGAATAATGAAATAAGTAAAAATATATATAAATATGAGATGTAAAACCCAAGCTTAAATATTTGTTTAGCTAATAAAAAAGACAAAGAAAATTACTAAAACATAACATATATATATATATATATATATATATATATATATATATATATATATATATATATATATATATATATATATATAAAATAGTATATAATTAATACTAAAATAACACTGAAATAAATAATATAATATAATATAATAATAACTAATTAAAATGACAAAAAATGACAAAAACTTAAATTAAAATAATATATAAAAATAAAAGCTAACTCACACTATTAATAAATATATAAAAGTGTATAAATAATTGCCGAATAATAAACTGCATATTAAAATAATAAAATATACAAATATTAGATGAAAAACCTATACTTAAAAAAAATCTTACATTAAAATGAGAAACACTGGAATGACTAAAATGACTAAAACTGGAATAAAAACAAATCAAATCTACATTTTTCTAATATTTAACGTATTAACCAATAAACAGCTGCATCTGTAAATATGTATAGTACATGTTAAATAAACTTACACGCAGTCCGAAATACAAGAGGAAAAACACATTGAAGGCCATATCGATCTGCAGAGTGTAGTCCTTGTCGAATTGCTGACAGGATTCAATGGGTCTGTTTAAACACAGAAAAACAGGCCAACGTTCACTTTAATGAAGGTTCAGTGAAATACAGTATAAATCCTTCAACTTTACTGCAATAACCTGGAAGTCAATACTGCATGTAAATGATCTGACACTAATTTTATAGCTTGAATCTTTCACATCTGCATTAAGGATTATTTCATTAAAGCATTGGCTGATCGATCAATACAT
>NC_081793.1:28358375-28403375 GCF_963082965.1 Carassius carassius
CAGTATAATAAATATATAGTGCACAAGGCAAATAAACTGCTTTAAAATACTTTTTTGGAGCTTGACGGCATATATACTTTCAGTGAATGGAAAGATAGTCATAGTAAACAATTGTTTTAATGAGTTCTAAACCACCAGATGTTCTCTTGACAGATGCACCTGCTGATTTTTAATGTAATGACCAGTTCTGCTTTAATCACACTCTAGAGGACCAAACATGCGCTGCCCATGGTGTAAACCTGTTGTGTCATACTGTTCTTCACCTTTATGAGCTCGCTGATGTGTGAGATGTTTGATGACGTCAGTTTGACCCCCGTATGCTCTAAACTCACTCTCTCCGTGTTTTTATTCCTAAATCTGTCTGTCGAAGCCCAAGGGACGATTCCTTCCGCCCCAGTCCCCATCACTTATTCATGGAAACAGTCCACAATGAACATTCGAATAGGGAAAATGTATCATAAATGTTTATTCCAGTTCATGAATGTGTATTTACATATTATTTATAGATAATATATAATATAGATAATATGTATATATTAGATAATATATATTATTCATAGATATTTTTCCTGCATTCTATATAAATGGTTTAATTTACATAAAATTTTCCAAAAGGGTACAGAATATAACTTTTAAAAATCATTAATTATTAAAATCTGAACAGTAATAGTGCCATATGAAATTTATTTAATTGAGATACTCTTATAGTTTTTATTAACATTTTCAATTTCTTTTTATTTTTATGTTTTCTACATTCATTATAATGTTAGGTTTAGTATTTTTGTTTCCCGCCCCCCTTAAATATGTCTATTTTTTCCCATTATTTATTATTTCTGTTTTAGTTTTAAATCGATTTTGACCATCAAGAAATTATGCTTTTTTTCTTGTTAATTTTTTTCATTTTAATTTATTTAAGTTATTTTGATTTAATTTACTTTTATTCAACTTTAATAACCCAGTTTAATACAAATGTATTATTCAAAACACGGGTAATCATATGAATGCATAATACATAAGTTTAAACTTTTTAAATAAAAAAGATATTTTAAAATGTAATCAAATACAATTTGAAAAATTTATTTTTATTTCAAAGGCTTATTCACAGTAAATGCAAAACAAATTACATTCAAAATGTCCATTTGACCAGACCAAAATATTCAAGTTAAATGAAAACCAGATTTACTCACTCAAGCAATCCTGTTTACAGTGAATATTCATGCTTAGTTCATTCATGCATTTTTTATTGAACGCTGAATGTAAATGCATGGGAATAAAATAAGACATAAACTCACTTGGAGGAGTCGATGAAGTAAATCACAAGGGCTCCGATGCTCAGAGCAAAGACAAGCACCACCTGAAACACACAAGACAACAAAACATGTCTGTTACTTTAGATCAAACAGTGACATGCTGTCGATTAGCACTGTTTATAAAAGCAAACACTTCTTCAAACGCTCGGCTTGTGTTTGTGTGTGTGTGTGTGTGTGTGCGTGTAATTCCAGATGAACTGGGACGTCTTTCTCATTAGTCAGAACATCCTGCTGGCAGAAACCCATTTTAATTGAAAGATCCTGATGAGATTTGGGCAGGAATTGAATGGTGTCAAGTGGACATCAAGCCACTGAGGACAGGGGGAAGAAACACTGAAAAACCATCAGATCTCACATCCAGCTTTAAAGGAACTGTTCGGAGCAAAGGAACATTCTGTCGTCTTTCACTCATGTTCTTCCAAAGCTTTGTTTCGTGGAACACAAAAAGAGACGTTTAGTATAATGTTCATGCTGCTCAATCCCCAAAAGAGACATAAAACACCATAACAGTATCATAAAAAATCTTCTGAAGCCACATTATAGCTTTGTCTTGCTAGTGAATAAAGTATGTTTTCATAATAATTAAATATATATAATTCTATTCAAATGTTTAGGGTTAGTAAAAAATGTTTTTTAAGAAATTAAGACTATATTGATTAAGGATACATTATATTGATCCAAAGTGACTTTTATAATGTTACAAAAGATTTATATTTCAAATAAATGCTGTTTTTGATCAAATGCAGCCTTGATGAGTAGAAAATATAATTGTAAAATCATATTGACCCAAATGTTTTTAAATGGTACATTTAATAATAATAATAATATATGTATATATTTATTTATTATCATTATTAATTATTTTCTTACTATTATAATTTGTGTAATTGTATTTAATAGACTCATTTTGTACTTATCATTATTCTTTAAATTCATATTATAAAAAGTAATGTAAAATATCTATATAGAGTTATTTCAATATAATTTTGAATTAATATTGAATATTTGAATTAATTTTTATTTACAGATATTTTTAACTTACATTTTAATTTCAGTTAAAGATAATAATAGTAAATTAGTTGTGTTTTTTTTTTTTTTATCAGTATCATATTTTAGCTTTAATAATTTAAGTACATAAAGGTCAATGAAATGAAAATGACAATTATAATTATAGAATAATCTACAATATTTATTTTGTACTTTATTATTTAATTCTCCTTATTAATTAAGCTGTGTAAATGCAAAACCGGCTTGATATTGCATCTCAGATCTTTATGAAGAAAGTCATGATGGTGAATTAATAATGATGATTTTCATTATCTCTTGAGAATTAAACCCAAGGTGTGTGTGGATGTGGAGGAAACGAGGTCTTCCTCTCGCTGTGAGTCTCTCATGCATTTTGAATGAGCATCTACAGTAGATGATTTTCCATGAGGGGAAATGCTATTGTCTGTAAACCGTTGAATCACTCACACTGAGAAAACACCTGCATGTATTTTTAATGGCCTCTCACACACAGGAGTCCAAGTCAAAACATGCTGTTAAACGGCTGGTTTTAGGAGGCCGAACGCAGACCCAGAGACACTCGGAGTCTGATTCATGCTCTCTCATCCTTTGACACATCTGTTTCCATGGTAATGGACCACTTTGGCACCTGTGACCAGCAGAGGGAGCAGCTGATGCTCACAAAAAACACAACAAACCCACAGGTTCAGTGAGAGTTCATCAGAACAGCCTCATCCACTGATACACACAAACCTGACATCATTTGACATTTTTATGTAAAAAAAATTTTTTTTTTAATTATTAAAAATTACATTTGAATATTGACCTATTAAATAATTAAAATCTGATACATTTATATTATTAGTAACTGTAGTTATATTGAAAGTATCAAATATATTTGTATCAGCTCAGAATACAGCTCAAGTTAACATTTCATACATATAATGTATATACATTGCATCGCTGCAATTTTTTTGTTTATTTTAGTTTTTTTAATATTTATTAATATATATTACGTAATATATTATATTTTAATGTTATTTAAACTGTAGCACTTTAGTTTTCATTAATTTAGTACATCAGGTTCAACTAAATGCAAATTAAAAAATGAAATAAAATACGTTTTAGGTTTTTTTATAGGCTATTTTATTTTATTAAAAAAAAAAAAAAAAGCTTTTTATGGTTATAGTTTTAGTTAGCACTTGTGCAAATGAGAAAATGTCCAATCATTTAAAATTAAATATTAACTACCCTTTTAAATAGTTAAAATTTTATACAACATAGTAATGTTAATGCTAAAAAATAATTTATAAAAATTTAAATAAGGAATATATAATAATCTAGTATTTATAATATATATATAACTGAACATTAAAAAAACAATTACATATGTAGAGTGAGTTGTGTGTCTAACATGAGATCTAATCTGCCGTCTGAAAGTGAAACTCGGTCTGATTTCTAATCGCTGACTGACTGACAGCAGAAGAGGAGAGAAGCGTTTACTACAGCTGCAGGGGTCAGAGGTCACACGCATTTCATTACCCGTCTGCGCCGGCGCTTTAGAAAACTGACTCCAGACGGCATAAGGTCAAATGATAGAAACACGAGCTTACACAATGACAACAGATCTTCTTAAAGGGGACTTATGCTATTTCATGCTTTCTGAGTTATTAATACTGTTAAAGAGTTGGATTCTCTCAAACATGGCCAAAGTTTCCAAAAACAAGGTGGACGCATGACAAAGTATTTCTGTGCCATATACACTCCTCCCGGATTCATGTAAGTTTCAGAAAGTGTTTTTCAAGTATGACAGATGTTTTATAAACAAGGTCATGAGTGCATCAAGTTTCTGTTTTGTTGGCAATCTGTTCTTAAGAGCTTGTGACTCTTTAGCTCCGCCCACTACACGCCTCAAGCAGCTCGACTGTTTTTAGATTCTAAATAATTTCACTAGATTTCATTTTTATATATTTATATAATATTTTTTATAATTTATATATATTCATATAAACAAACATATAGGCAATTATCAATATTATTTAAAATTAAATATATATTAAATATTGACAATCCAATAAAAAATGTATAAATATTAAAATAAATTCAAATTCAAAACCTTAATGTTATTACACACATTCAAATAAAACACTGTAAAAACTTATATCAAATAAATCAAAAAAGTTCAAGCATAGTAATAAAAATAGCAAATCACCCCAAAAAATTTTTTTATATATATATATTATATTTTTTTATATAATTTTCACAATATAATTTATTACAATTAGTATTTAAAAAAAAAAATATATATATATATATATATATATATATATATATATATATATATATAATTATTAAATATTAACATTAATATTCATGCTCTGATCCAGACTGTGAAAACTGATAGCAAATCAATCAATAAAAATACAAAAAAACACTCAGAGCACTAAACAAAACAACAAACGAACAAATGTGTTTGGTCACACATTTCCCAGAGCAGCTCTCAGCCACAGAAGCTGTACACTGGAGCAGGCTGTGTCCTGTATATAAGAGCTGTAAAGGTGCCCGACGCTCCATTCTGTCAGAAATGTCACCGCATTTAATGGCTTGAATACAACAGATACAGAGAGAGAACTTCCTTCACCTGTCAACAGACACGAGAGAGAGAGAGAGAGACAGAGAGAGAGAGAGAGACAGAGACAGAGAGAGAGACAGAGAGAGAGACAGAGAGAGAGAGAGTATTTACAGCAGCTAGTGAATTATTGAAAGCGCTCTTCATCCTCCTCATCCTCGCAGCGCTCTGTAAATGAGAGGCTGTAGTAAAGCGAGGGAAATGTCACAGATCTTCTGTTCAAGTGCTTTGTGAAGGATGGAGAGCGTTAGTCACCGTTACGCTGTAAATGATAAATGACAGTCAAAAGCAGAGAACTCACAGCGTGATCTCATTAGTGTTCACAGGTAATCAGATGTATTCTAGAAAACAAACACAAATATGAGTTTGGATAAACTCTGATATATATATAATACGAATAGATGGACACGTTTCTAAAGTGTAGCTACATGCTTATGTAGAATTCATACAATTTTTGTGAAACCTGTTTAGGCAATTGTTTAAAATAAACTAATAAAATAAACTATTAAAATATAATATAATACAAATAAAATAATACAAATAAATCAAAATTAAACATAGTAAATTAAACTTTAAAAATGAACTTACATTTAAATGAAAATAAGTTTTATTAATTAAAATTAAATATAATAAAATGTTTAAATAATACAAATTTAATATAACAAATAAAAATAAAAAAGATTGAATGAATGAATGAATGAATGAATGAGAACAGCAACCTGCACATTTGCATTACCAGAGCAGTGAAAAACATAAATAAAAAAACTAAACTAAAATAATAGAAAGCTAATATTGGCTGATGATCGATCCCGATATTTAATTCCCAGTTTCAGAGATATCATGAATATTTTGGTCTTTTAAGTTGAAAATATCTTAGTAAACTGCATTAAACTGCATGTCTGCATATTCAAACTTGCCACAATCAGTCACAATACAAAAAAGACACAAACTCACAGAGGTTTTCAACAAATGGAAAAGGCAGAATATTAATTTGTGTGTGAACTGCAGCTGTAACTCCCCGCTGGAGTGTAATCCAGGGCTGTGATGTAATGCTCTGATGATATTTTGTGTACGAGACTCAAATAAGAGGAATTTCATAACGAGGGTTTGGGATCGAGGCGCCTGTTCTGCTAAAAACTCTGAGGACAAAGAGGATTTTCAGTCTCATCTCAACGAGACCAGGTTATTTCATCTCTCTTTGCTCTCCAGCAGGTTCTGCTAACCTTTTTGACCCTCTAAGTCACTTACTTTAAACACTGACCGTACGACTTCATTTACACCTGCATGATGGAAATCAGTCACTTCAGTAAAACATACATTTACTTAGCTAACAATTCAAACCTGTTGCAACTTTTACATGAAATAATAAATAAACAAACAAGCAATCTAAACATTTGATGTAAATTATATATATATATAATATAAGGTTACAATTCAATTGTGAATTTTAATTAATTATAAATAAAACATAAAGCTGACAATTCAAATTTGCTACGAGTTTTAATTAATAAATAAAATAAAAATACAGCTAACAATTCAAACTGTAAATTTTACTTAATAAGTAAAATATTATATAAAATCAAATCAAATATAAATTAAAATACTTTTACTTAAAGCAGTCAATTTCAAAGTCAAAGTTTTAATGTTGTTGAAAGAAGTCTATTCTGCTCACCAAGGATGCATTTATTTGTTAAAAAATTAAAATTTGTCAAATATTATTCTAATGTAAAACATCTGTTCTCTATGTGAATCTGTGTTAAAGTGTAATTTATTTCTGTGATGCTCCGCTGTATTTTCAGCATCATTCCTCCAGTCGTCAGTGTCACATGATCTTCAGAAATCATGAAAATATGATGATTTACTGCTCAAGAAACATTTCTGATTATCATCAGTGTTGAAAATATTTTTGTGGAATCTGTGATACATTTTATTTTTCAGGATTCACAGATGAATAGAAAGCACAAAAGAACAGCGTTTATTTGAAATAGAAATCTTTTTTAACATTATAAATGTCTTCACTGTCACTTTTGATCAACTGAATGTGTCATCGATGAATAAAATGATTAATTTCTATGAACGATCAGACAGATCAATCGGCACTTACAGCTCTGTAGACTCTCTGCTTCTAGAAATACTTGCAATCATCAATGAATCTGGATCAAGGTCTGTCTAATATAGATCTCTGACCTGTGCAGGAGGCTGGAGAACACTTACAGTACAGTGTGTGTGTGTGTGTGTGTGTGTGTGTCTGCGCTCACAAAACAGGACAGTGAATTTGTCCCAGCTGAGACGTAACTGGAACGACCTGCATCTCTTTCTCATCAGTGTGTTTCTGACAGTGTCAATCTGATGAAAACACGCCCCATTTATTTTACATTTATGCTTTTTGCAGATGCTTTCATCCAAAGTGACTTCTATTGCATTCAAGATATGCTTCAAAAGTTGCCGTTTTGAATTAAAAATAAAACAAGTTATTACATTTTACAAAAAAACTACTCCTATTTTTTGCATGGCAGCATGACATTCCTGATGCTGTTTCCATGAACTAAAACTGGCAAAAGAGGTCATTTACATATAGGAAACTTAAAGGTACAGTAGAAAAAAAAATAAAAAGGTTTATTTATAAAAGTAAAAGGAAAGCAAAACTAAATTGGTGCAAGAGATGCTAGCTAATAGTCAACATTCATTAATGCATCTTATATTCGTTTTTTTTTTTTTAGGATATACAGTATGTATTCCTACCAGGACCTTTTTAACATTCAACAATGATGAGCCTTAGTTTACAGCAAAACTCAGACATCTACTTACATCCAGTGTTGGGAAGGTTACTTTGGAAATGTAATAGGTTACAGATTACAAGTTACCCTGTTTAAAATGTAATAGTAGTGTAACTTTTTCAATTACTTTATTAAAGTAATGTAACTAATTACTTTTGAGTACTTTTTGATTACTTTTCTAAATTTGTGAAAATCAAAGAATAATGAATAAAAGCATATACATCAACTTAAATACAGTTATCTATAAGCATGTGACGTATTCTGTGTAATGAACTCCTGAAACATTGGTGTTTTTTTGAAACTGCTGTCTCTGTATATGATGATAGTTTTCTCAAAATAAGTAAAATGCACATGAAGTGACACAGAGCAGTTCTAGAAATTGTGTTTATGTGCTCGTGTACTCCTATATTGAGGCGGCAGAGGTTGAAAACACTGCGAGCTTCAGTAGGCCTATGTGTAGTAAATGAAACCATGTCTTTGCCATTAATTTACAGGAGGGGCGGACTGGGAAAAAAATTCAGACTGGAAAATTCAAACTCATACAAACAAATTCATGGACAAAACTATTTTTTATCTATTTAAAATCTTTAATTTGGGGACATGCAAAATAATTAAAAGTTCTCTCCTGAACTGCACCTTCACTTCCATTTTTCTCTTCAGTTTCTTTATTTTGCCCTGTTATCCATCTCTCGTGACTTTAATACTCAAGATTGAACAAAACTATACTTTACAATACAATACTCTACAATACTACAATATCTTTATAGAAAAATCCTAATACTGTACACGAGTCATGTTTTCCTTACAAAAATTGACCATGCTTTTTTTAACCTATATACAATAACCTTGTTTTGTTTTGTTTTTTTGCAAATGGATTTGTATTTATTTTTAAATAACTCAATTTGTAAAATCATTTTAAATTTTTGGTTATCACAGTTAAACAATAGTAACCATTTTCTCTGGATTTATAGTTAAATATTAAAATCTTAATTTTCGTAAGGGTTGTGTTGTTGTCTGTCGTAGCTCCCCCTAAACCTGTAAAAAAAAAAATCTGATTGTTTTTCAGCTAAATTACTACTGTAACATTACAACTGATAATAATGATGTCCTTTATATAGTATTTTGAGTGATGACTGATGAGCAACGTGCTGCTGCTTGATTAATTAAATAAAAAAACAAAGACAAAAAAGCATCTTTACAGATGAAACTGACCTGAAACCCTGAACAGGAGTTCTGCTTCTCTGCTCCAGCAGTCCACTCTCATCCTCTCTCTCTCTGTCTCTCTCTCTCTCTCTCTCTCTCTCTCTCTCTCTTTCTCTCTCTTTCTCTCTCTCTCTCTCTCTCGCATTGATTACTCGGAGTCTGATCCAAACCGTTTGGCGGAGGCGCGGAGAGCGCGCGAGTCATGACTAACAATTCATGACTTATTAGAGATTTAATTATCAAATGGCGGATTCACAAATGATCGCTTTAGTACATTCAGCAGGCAATTATACAATAATGATATTAAATAGTGGGGCAAAACGGCTGCCAGGTCACCGGGAATTGTCCCGGTTCTCCCGGTGTCCAGTCCGCGCCTGATTTCCACAGACACGCAGAATGTGGAAGTCATATATTGCATTTTTGGGGCTTTATATTCACAGACACTAGTCCATGTCATGTTTTGATTCAAGTGTACTGACCTACTTTTGATTTACACATCCAAAATGTGGCATATTCCGTCCGCGTTAGGCATTCCGTTTTTATGACTGGATTCTATAAACCAGACTGTGTTTCCGCATCCCGGAAATTATTATGGCGGTATGTCTCAGAATAGTCAGTGCAATTTGGGAAAGAAATCAGTTAAATCTGTATGTGGATGCGTGTAAATATTCAAATATAATCCCCTTTGTAATCGTTAAAAATTTCATAAGTAACTGTAATTTAATTACTCATTTTCTCTTAGTAACTGTAACTAATTACAGTTACAATAATTTTGTAATTAAATTACGTAACGCCGTTACATGTAACTAGTTACTCCCCAACACTGCTTACATCATACAGGAATGGGGACAGAGTCTTGTAGGATCAGGTCAGGAACACACTGAATAAAGAGATGGCTAAAAAGACCTACGCTAAAAATCAGTTCACTTCCAACGACTCTACTTCAGTTTGGAGAGGACTGAGAGCCATCACTAACTACAAGACACCGTCCCCCTGCACAGAGGCGAATCAATGACTTGCTAATGACTTGAATTAGTTTTACTGTAGATTTGAAACCCCCCCACACCTGTTCTGTCCATCTCCCTACACAACTGTTTACACCTCCTGCAATCTCCCTCTCCACCCCTCCTGTTCTTCGAATCCGTGAGGATGATGTGCGCCAGGTCTTCAGGAAAATCAAAAGAAGAAAGGCACCAGGCCCAGATGGTGTTACACCAGCCTGTCTAAAAACCTGTGCTGACCAGCTGGCCCCCATCTTTTCACAGATCTTCGTGGATGATGCATTCAACATGGGACTGTGCTTCATCCTGCAACATCTGGACAAAACAGGGACTTATGTGAGGATCCTGTTTGTGGACTTAATTCGGCCTTCAACACCATCAACCCAACAGCACTCCAGACCAAACTGACCCAGCTCTCTGTTCCTAGCTCTATCTGTCAGTGGATCACCAGATAGTGAGACTGGGTGAAATTCATGTCAAACAGCTGCTCCACCAACACAGGTGCCCCTCAGGGCTATGTTCTCTCCCCGCTGCTCTTCTGTCTCTACACCAACGGCTGCATCTCTAAAGATCCTTCTGTCAAGCTCCTGAAGTTTACAGATGACACTACAGTCCTCGGCCAGAACGGAGATGAGTCTGTTTACAGACAAGAGGTTAGATGAACAAGAACTGTATACATCCAGAGTGAGGAAAAGGGCAAAGAAAATCACTCTGGATCCCCTTTTTCAACTTTTGCCATCTGGCTGGCGCTTCAGAGCCGCAAATACCTGGACAGTCAGACACAAGAACAGTTTCTTCCCCCAGGCAATCTACCTCATGAACAGTTAAATGTTGAAAGAAAGAAAGAAAGAAAGTAAGAAAAGTTCCCCACTTATGCAATAAAAATGTGCAATATCCTTATATTTATTTGCTAACCCTCCATCCTAGTACATCCCTGCATCTCACTTTATTCTATTCCATTATTATCTATCGCACAACTGTTCATACACTTTTTAAATGAAATATTTGTCTTTATATTTACAACCCGAATTCCGGAAAAGTTGGGACGTTTTTTAAATTTTAATAAAATGAAAACTAAAGGAATTTCAAATCACATGAGACAATATTTTATTCACAATAGAACATAGATAACGTAGCAAATGTTTAAACTGAGAAATTTTACACTTTTATCCACTTAATTAGCTCATTTAAAATTTAATGCCTGCTACAGGTCTCAAAAAAGTTGGCACGGGGGCAACAAATGGCTAAAAAAGCAAGCAGTTTTGAAAAGATTCAGCTGGGAGAACATCTAGTTAATTGATATCAGGTCTGTAACATGATTAACTATAAAAGCTTTGTCTTAGAGAAGCAGAGTCTCTCAGAAGTAAAGATGGGCAGAGGCTCTCCAATCTGTGAAAGACTGCGTAAAAAAATTGTGGAAAACTTGTTCCTCAACGTCAAATTGCAAAGGCTTTGCAAATCTCATCATCTACAGTGCATAACATCATCAAAAGATTCAGAGAAACTGGAGAAATCTCTGTGTGTAAGGGACAAGGCCGGAGACCTTTATTGGATGCCCGTGGTCTTCGGGCTCTCAGACGACACTGCATCACTCATCGGCATGATTGTGTCAATGACATTACTATGGGCCCAGGAATACTTTCAGAAACCACTGTCGGTAAACACAATCCGCCGTGCCATCAGCAGATGCCAACTAAAGCTCTATCATGCAAAAAGGAAGCCATATGTGAACATGGTCCAGAAGCGCCGTCGTGTCCTGTGGGCCAAGGCTCATTTAAAATGGACTATTTCAAAGTGGAATAGTGTTTTATGATCAGACGAGTCCAAATTTGACATTCTTGTTGGAAATCACGGACGCCGTGTCCTCCGGGCTAAAGAGGAGGGAGACCTTCCAGCATGTTATCAGCGTTCAGTTCAAAAGCCAGCATCTCTGATGGTGTGGGGGTGCATAAGTGCATACGGTATGGGCAGCTTGCATGTTTTGGAAGGCTCTGTGAATGCTGAAAGGTATATAAAGGTTTTAGAGCAACATATGCTTCCCTCCAAACAACGTCTCTTTCAGGGAAGGCCTTGTTTATTTCAGCAGGACAATGCAAAACCACATACTGCAGCTATAACAACAGCATGGCTTCGTCGTAGAAGAGTCCGGGTGCTATCCTGGCCTGCCTGCAGTCCAGATCTTTCACCTATAGAGAACATTTGGCGCATCATTAAACGAAAAATCGTCAAAGACGACCACGAACTCTTCAGCAGCTGGAAATCTATATAAGGCAAGAATGGGACCAAATTCCAACAGCAAAACTCCAGCAACTCATAGCCTCAATGCCCAGACGTCTTCAAACTGTTTTGAAAAGAAAAGGAGATGCTACACCATGGTAAACATGCCCCGTCCCAACTATTTTGAGACCTGTTGCAGAAATCAAAATTGAAATGAGCTCATTTTGTGCATAAAATTGTTAACTTTCTCAGTTTAAACATTTGCTATGTTATCTATGTTCTATTGTGAATAAAATATTGGCTCATGTGATTTGAAAGTCTTTTATTTTTTTATTTTATTAAAATTTAAAAAAAGTCCCAACTTTTCCGGAATTCGGGTTGTACTTTTTTATCGTATTTTTTGTCTGTGTGTTGTTGTTGTCTCTGTGCACTGGAAGCTTATGTCACTAAAACAAATTCATTGTATGAATGGCAATAGCACTTTTTACTGCATTATTTTGAGTAATGTTCATCTATAAAAACAGGCTTCATATTTTTTATTGTCAGAAATGTATATGTAGAAATTAAGATTAACACAAACTTATTTAAAATTATTATTATTATTATTATTATTATTATGGTTAATAAATTAGAATTTATATTTTGTATAAAGTCAATGAAACCCACTGTATTTTCAGGACCTTTTTTTTTTTTTGCATTAATTTTCTTGAAGATGTTTTCCTGATCTAAAGCTTACAACTAACTGATGTTAATGTTAATTCATAAATATAGGTTTTACATTTGTTTTATTGTTAGAAATGATTTAGTATATGTAGAAATTAACAAAAAACATTAATAAGCAAAAAATGTATTATATTATATTATAAATAATAATAAATAATAATAATAACACTTCAAAATAGGGTTTATTAATATTGGTAATTTTTATTATTATTATTATTATTTAAAAAAATGATAAATTATATTTTGCATAATATATTAGATTAGATTAGATTCCTTTATTGTCATTACACAGAGTACGATGAAATTAAGTAGCAATCCTTGTTATTCACACATAACATCAAAAAGAATTGGAACAGTATTAATTCAAAAGTGCAGGATCTAATAAAAATAAATATATACAACGATAGGCAATGTGATAAAATGATACAATATGATACAATGGCACAACAGCTGAGGTGAGGTTTTACACATCTGGATGTTGCACAACTGTAGAAGTGCAGTGGAAATGTATACGAGTAGTGCAAGAATCCAGTTAAAATATAAACCAGTAGTGCAATAGTGAAGCTGAAATCTAAAAAAACAAAAAACAAAACAGTAGTGCAGAAGTACAGTTGATATGCAATCCAACAAGGAACAGTTAAAATACTATTTGCATCTATGCAATGTTCAGTAGTATTGTGGTCAAGAAACACTGTGTAGATTGTTTGGCAGTGTTCAGTTCACAAATGGCTCTAGGGTAGAAACTCTTTCTGAGTCTGTTTATCTGTGATCATGTGATAGACCTGAAACGCCTACCAGAGGGCAGCCGGTCAAACAGCTGATGTCCAGGGTGGGATGGGTCTTTAAATATGCTGGCTGCTCTGCTCATTTGAATACAAATATTTAGCATATTTGCACCTATTTTTATTTTAAATAATACAAATATTTAGCATATTTAAATATATATATATATATTGCATATTTGGACCTATTTTTATTTTTAATAATACAAATATTTTGCATATTTAAATGTATATATATTGCATATTTGCACCTATTTTTATTTTTAATAATACAAATATTTTGCATATTTAAATATATATATTTTGCATATTTGCACCAATTTTTAGGAGCATTTTTTGCATTGCGGCATGTTTTCCTGCGGGTGTTTGCATGATGTGAATCTGACAGGTGAGGCAGATAAATCACGGGGTCAGACTCGTTCCCATCACTGACGTCTGAAGCCCAGCTCTGATTATAAACATGCTCTGTCAAAAACAGTTCAGTGGGTCAATAATTCCCAGGATTCACAATGAGTAGCTCATCAGCAGATGCAGAATTAAAGAGAACAAATGCAGAATCTGCATAATAACCTCAATTAAGATTAATCTATGGCTCTTCCTCTGTTTCCATCAGCTGAACGTGGCATTTATCACTATCTCTAAAATTTGTGTTTTCAGCTAATAAAGACACTGAAATGAACAATATCAATACATCCACAACATCTAAAACATGTACAAATTAAAACCATATTTGTTCATATTTTGCTTGTTATTTTGATGTAAAAATTTAACAGACTAATTAGGTCAACATACACAACACTAGACTTTATACATATCAACAGATATTCAGTGAACCCCTGATTACCTGTTCACAACAGAAGAGATTTGCATATAGGAATCTTAAAGGTACAGTATAAAAGTGCTTGGTTATAACGTCAAATTACATTACAAATGTTTTTGGTGCAATAAATGCCACTATTCAATAATGCATCTGGTATCATGAACAATTTGTATTATTATTTACAAGCATTTATTATTTTGGTAAATAATAATAATACTAATAATAAGTAAGGCTGTATTAAACTTGGTTAATTGTATTATTATTCTTATTCTTATTAAGCATGGCTAATACAACCTTATTTTACATTGTTACCAATAATAATACTAATAATAATTTTGAATAAGGCTGAATTATTCTTGTTTTTTTCTTTTTATTATTATTATTATTAATAATAATAATAATAATAATTTAAAATAAGGTTGTATTAATTTTGGTTAATTGTATTATTATTACTACTATTATTATTACTATTATTAATTATTATAATTTTAAATAAGGCTGAATTAATCTTGTTTTATTAATATTAATGTTAACATTAATATTAATCATGTTTAAATACTTTAAAATAATGTTACATTAATCTTGATTGACTGTATTATTGTTATTCTTATTATTATCATCATCATTATTATAATTTTTATTATTATTATTAAGCATGGCTAATACAGCCATGTTAAATTGTTACTAATAATAATAATAATAATAATTTAAAATAAGGTTGTATTAATCTTGGTTGATTGTATTATTATTTTAATTTTTATTATTATTATTATTAAAAATAAGGGTGTATTAATCGTAGTTAACTGTCATCATCATTATGATTATAATATGTTATCATAATATGTTGGGTAAAAAATGTTAGCCTGAATGCACAGTAAGTTGCATTGGATAAAACCGTCTGCTAAATGCATACATTTGAATGTTTAATGTAATTTTTTTTTTTTTATTAATTAAATTATTATTATGAATTATTAACTACATTATCATTATTATAAATAATAAAAACAATACAACCTGTTTTAAAGTCCTACATATCATATGTGTCTATATTTCTTGATGGCTTTATAAATGAAGCTCCACACACGACAGATGAACATCTCACAGCGTCTCTGAATCATCTCAGACCTTCAGGAGAATAATACATCAGCAAAGTCATTAAAGCAGTTTTCAAACGCAGCCGGACAGTGCATGAATTAATAAAAGCCTTCCTCAAAATATCCCTGGAGTACGGCTGTCACAGGAACAGGAAACGCATCATCGCTGCAGACCCTCAAGGACACTGTCACAGTTAATACAGCTTTAATGAAGAGCTCGGGTTACACCTGAGCGCAGTGGTCATGTGATCAGGTCATGCTCGTCAAATTAGACACATGTGTGACATGCTCAAAAACACTGACTCAACTACAGTAACTCATGCATCTCTGAATATATGAATGTGTGTTGAGCTGCAGGTTCATTCAAACCCCATAACAACCTGACACACACACACACACACACACACACTATAAATCACACACACACAGGTTAATTGCCGTCTCCATGGTTACAGACTGCATGTTCCTGCTAAACAACAATATAAGGAGCCGCAGCCGTAATCTGGACAGGAAATGACTCATGAATCAACTTGTGCATGCAAACACTCTCACACACGTGCATGCACACACACACACCCACGCAATCACGCATGCACACACCCACACACATTTTAAAAACGGGCATGCTAGGGGTGTGTGAGAGATGCATTATCCTGCTCATGGTATACGATACTCTATATAATACTATATGAAGTATTGCTACTGTATTATTTAACACTGAAAATAAGTATTTCAGAACTAAATACGGTAATATAAAATAATATTGTTTTATTTTTGTAAGGAATGCACAGATGCAATTGTAACATAAATATATGCACTAGTTTTAAAATGTAAACTAGTGCATATATTTATTTAAATCACAGCCTTTGCTATTTGATAATCACACGATGTCATATCGCAATTTTGGTATTATTTCAATTAATCACGTAGCCCTACATCATTGTATATTTATTACTACACGGTACCATTAAAACATTAAACTACCGGTATTTACTAATAAACAATAATAAAATAATAATTCAGCTTCTGTCATGATTTACTCACCCTGAAAATGAAAGTCAGGTTTGGGAAGATGTGACATGAGTATACAATGAAAAAATCTTACAACTAATCTTCTTTCCTCACGATATAACAAAGTGAACATGAAACTTGTGGAGACTCGATGCATGCGTCTGGACTCACCAGCACACGTCCTGTGAGCGTCTGAGCAGAGATCATGACCCCGGCCCAGTCCTTCACCGAGGTCATCCATCCCACCTCGGTGACCGCCGCCTCCGCCTCCCGCTGACCCACCACTTTAATCACACCGTCACTGAGGACCACTGGGTTACTGACCCGCTGCACGTCCTGCACACACACACACACACACATGAGTGAAAGACCAGTGAAACCCATCAAAAACTCACATTTCACCACAAAACCCAAAAAAATTAATACTAGTTAAATTAAGCTGATTTTAGAATTATTTTAATGCACACTGAGTAAGTTAAATAAGACTAAATAAGTTATTTTTACATTTTACCATAATGAAGAAATGCATGCACACATTATGGTTCTATTACCTGTAATGCATCAGATTTACTCAGTTTTTTTTTTTATTATGAGTATTAAATATAAAAATTATTAATATATTATAATTATTAATATGAGACTGTATTACAGTTCTATAATGAAAATTCTGATTTTAATATTATTTTAATCTCAACTGAAAAATTTTCGGCCTTAAGTTTAAATGACTGTATAAATTCAGTTTTCTTATTACCATCAAAAAATACTGTTATAAATAAATACATACGTACAATTATACATTTAATCATTCAGAAGTTTGTTTTTTTATTTATGTATAACAAATATGTATACTTTATGGTATACTATATATGGTATATGCTATTAGTTGTACTGCATTCTTTTTATTCTGATTTAAATAAAAAACAAATCATTATAATTACTGTAAAATGGTAAAAATTACAGTAATTACATTTCATATGAGAATTATGAATGTCAACTGAGAAATGTTCCTCAATTTCTAATTTCTGTGATAAAAATCCTTCAAAAGGGTGTTTAAAAAAAAAATTATTACTGTAATGCAAAAAATGGTAAGTATACATGATCATATTATTAGTTGTAATGGAATTAATTTATTCTGATTTAAATTAAAAGTGTTTTATTATGTTTAATGAGAATTATCACCATTGAAAATAATGAGAATAAAAAAAACAAAAATAAAAGTATAATGTCTGTATGCATTAAAGTAATGATAATTTGTGAGAAAACGTGATTAATTGTCATGAAAATTATGTCACAATAAAATACATAATGAGAACAAAAACAAAAAATTAAATAAAAATCAATACAATTACTGTCAGAGTGTTTAATAAAATGGACTATTTTAATAAAAAAAATTACATATTTTGTATTAAAGTGAATGAATAACCATAAAATATGACATTAAGTTTTGAAAATTTTATATATAAATGAGGAACAATAATAACAGGCAGGATTTGTTTTTTAATGAGAAATTGATCAGATAATAAACAATGTCTCTTGATGACAGATGGAAGAAAAACAAGATGAGACGTCATCATTAGTTATAAATAATCGAGGTAATAAATCTAGTGATCTCCATTGAATTGTTTTATATTTTACTACAATTTTTGAAATGTGTAATTGCTTGGAAAGCATTTGTAGAATAATATACTGGCCCACATATGTTATCCATCATGTGACGCGTGTGTACAGCAAACACACATGACCTTCACATGCTCCTGTGAGACAGCACACAAACACACTCGCAACGCTGAGGATCGAAAACAGGACGGCGGTGCTGGAGTCACGTGTCAGGCTTGAACACGCCAGCCAGAGAATACCACATATGTGAGATGCCCAACACGCCACACTGAAATACACACACACACACACACACACCCAAACGCTCAGGAAATACTGCAAGCACTTCACAACCATTAAAGGTGACTTATTATGCAAAAATAACTTTTATAAGGTGTTTGAACACAGTTGTGTCACCACAGTGTGTGAAAACAAGCAGCATATAATGGTAAAAATCCACTCACTCATTTTCTTATAATCTCAATAAATCATAAACAGTCTCTCCAAATGAGCGGTTCGTCATACTAGAGAAAGCCCCGCCCATTTGTGACACTTTCTGCCGTATTAGCATAGACCCCGCCCTGAGTGAGAAGCAACAGTCCGCCATTACTGTTTTCTTTCTGTAGCTGCCGGAGATACATTAATAGAGCCACAGAAGCATTAAAACTTTAGTGTTTCGGGAATAATCAACGAATATAAGAATCTCAATTAGACTGCTGAGGACATGGTGGTTAAATCTAATTTCCAAAGAAAAAGTCCCAGAAAAACACATAAGAAAAGTCCTTTATGTTTGTGTGAATCATTTTACACCGGACTGCCTCACAAACGAGGGTCAGTTCAGCACTGGAGTTGGGCAAAGATTGCTTCTGAAAGAGGGAGCGATACCAACACTTCATGCGTGAAAAGCCCCAGACAAAGTAAGCATCATGCATCATATTTTGTTTTTCAAAATCGCCTTTCTGAAGGAGCTTCTTGGAACTATATAAGGCATTTAGATTATAAACGCGCATTTACTTTATACAGTACAATCAGATTGCAAGAGATTGTCCTGTTTTGTTGCTGGCAGTTTGCCAGAATATAAGCTCTTGAAGCTCCGCCCTCTTCTGGAAAGGGAGGCGGGAGCACCAGCTCATTTGCATTTAAAGGGACAAACACAAAAACTCATACCCTAAAAGTGGCAATTTCAACAAGCTATAAATATTATCTTTGGAGTATTTTGAGTTAAAACTTCACATACACACACATCAGAGACTTACTTTACATCTTTTAAAAAGGGCCATTATGGATCACCATTAACACGTTGAATCAGCTGAATACCCAGTGTATATAGTTATAACTGATTTTAGTTTGCTTGCTTGGGATTTATCATGGATTCCCTGCATTAACGGCCAGAAAAGCAACATGTAGTAAAATTCAAACAGAATTTCTATTGTGATCTGCTCATAGCACATCATATTTCTTGTACAGCGTAGCACACTATAACCAATCACAGACGATTCTGTTGAGTTTATGAATGCGTCGGCCAATCAGACACCTTCAGATGAGTCATCGCTGAGTTCAGTGCAGATTCTCACATCATAAACATCAAAGTGCAAATATAGGCTACATATCGTGTGTAGGAGATTCATGTTCTTTGATAATGTAGGCTTAATGTTCGCTTTCTGTATAATATTTATTTGCTGTTCGAATAAACTGTGCCGGATGAAGTGGACAATCAACTACAAACAACTCAAACAAAAGACTAAGGTAAAAATGATTCTGCTCAGGTGTTTAAGTACATAATAGTTCGAACGAATTTTCCCTCAGAGTTGAATATTTAACATGAGCATTTTTTTAATCTTTGCATAATTCACAATTAAACTTGGTGCATGAATTATAAATGTAAATACATTTCATGTTGATTATACCACTTGACCTCATGCATTTACAGCGATTCATCACTGATGAACAACATGCAAAAGACCGTTTGGTACAGAAGACTTGAAGCATCACAAGCATGTTCAGGGTTGTTTGTGTGCGTGTCCGTGGATGAGTATCTGCAGGTCATCACCTGTCAGCACTGAGACCACAGCACATCCGTGAGAAACCACAGATGCCGCAGAACCACATTACACCAAACACATGTAACATGAACAACAGCACGTCAACAAACACAGATCAGTTCTGACTTCATCACGACTGTCATGTTTTATTATCGCAACACAAAACAGACGCATGATCAAATACATCAGTGTGTGATATCAGCATTTATTAATAATAATATTACATCAGAATAAAGCATTCTAACAACTAATATGGTTATAGATGCATTCGACAACACATATGTGTCCCTGGAGCACAAAAGCAGTCTTGAGTCTCTGGGGTGAATTTGTAGCAATAGCAAAAAATACATTGTATGGGACAAAAATATTGATTTTTCTTTTATGACAAAAATCATTAGGATATTAAGTAAAGATCATGTCCCATGAAGATAATTTGTGAATTTTCTACCATAAATATATTAAACTTACATTTTTGTTTAGTAATATGCATTGCTAAGAACTTCATCTTTTATTGAACTGGATCTAATGGACAGACCTTAGTTTTTAGAGAGTAAATATCCACCAAAACCAGGGTTCTTATTATTAACTAAAACTAAAACCATGAAAAAATAAAAAAATAAAAAATAAAATAATAATAATATTATATATATATATATATATATATATATATATATATATATATATATATATATATATATATATATATATATATATATATATATATATAAATGAAATAAAATTATTTTATTTCAGCTAGAATTAAAGTGCTAAAATAACAAGTAAAATAAAATAAATATATATTAAATATAAAAGATAAATTATATATGTAGTTTTCAATATTTTTTAAATATTAAAAAAAGTTTATAATATTCTGATTTAGATTTTTATATTTTCTATTTAATAAAGCATTATTGTAACTTATTATAAATACAAATAAAAACATATAAATGTTATTATAAATAAAATAGAACATCATTCTTATTATATTAATTACAGTAAAGTAACACTGAGCAAAATAAGGACTTTATACTGAAGCAGAATTACAGTTACAGTGCATTAAAGCGACTGAACCTTGTTTTTCATTTGATTTTTTGGCCATGAGCGAAGAAACGTCTCCCACAAAGACTAAACTAATTCAGCAACTTTAATGTAAATTCTGCCAGACAAGTTTGAAGTCTGATAAACACACGCACCGATAAAATAAACTCAACTCATCCGAGCGGTTTCCCAACAGATGAAGCAGCAATCGACTCGCTTTCCATAAACCAAGCCAAAAAAGGAAGAAAAATCTATTTCAGCTGATTAAACAGTCTAGAGATTATTCAAACATTACAAGTGTGTGACGCTGAACACAACATTCCCAGCAAACCGTTACGGAGAAACACTGGGAATATACTCTACACACACACATGAATTACACTTACACACACACACACACACACACTCCTGACCACAGAACAGCTTCTCTACGAACACGTCTGATGCTCACAAACTCATATTTATGACTTCACATAAAAGGCTTGATGCAGGCAGTATTTCAGCCACTGTCAAGTCCTTCACAGATTTTAGTCAAAATGTTTCTCGAGCAGTAAATCATCAAATTATTCTGATTTCTGAAGATCATGTGACACTGAAGACTGAATGAATGATGCTGAAAATACAGCGGAGCATCACAGAAATAAATTACACTTTAACACAGATTCACACAGAACACAGCTGTTTTACATTAGAATAATATTTCATTATTTTGTATTTTAAATCAAATAAATGCAGCCTTGGTGAGCAGAAGAGAAGAGAAGAGAAGAGGAAAAAAAAACATCTTTAAAAATCCTACCAACTCTAAACTTTTGAACCACTGTGTATTTTTATTTCAGTATCAAAAATGTTGGTAAAATAATTCAGTTTCATAAATTTTTTTTACTATTTTAACCAATATTTGTGTGCATTTACCATTTTTAATGCTTATTAGAGTGTCACATGGTTATATTTACATGTCTTTTAATCAAATCAAACTTCTTTACAAACTATATTTACATAACTTTTATTGCATTAAATTAAATTAAATTAAAAAGCCTTGGGGGGAAATAAATAAATGTGTTTACTAATAAATTTTTATGCAGCTTTTTTTATTATACCTCTGAAGAGACTAATCAACAGAAACCTTTTATTTTTTATCAAAACAAACTTCTTTACCATTTACATACATTAAATTGTTATACTGAAATTATTCTAAATACAAATTCAGAATTTTTTTTGTATTGCTTGTCCCATGCTTTGGTCCAAGAAAATATATTGAAACAAATAAAAATGCACTCTAGGAAAGAAGAAGAGGCTTCTTTTAAAAACATAAAAATGTTGTTAAATATAATTCAGTTCCATTAAAAATTGACTACTATGATCCAATATTCAATGATTATTAGAGTATCAGATGATTGAAACAGAAACAGCTGTGGCAGGTTACAGGCTTCAGACAGCTGAGATTTAAGAGCCGCTTTACTTCGAGTGTAACCACAAGACAAGAAATCAGTTTTCTTGCTGCTAAAAATAGCATATGTATATGTTTTTGCTGCTAAAAGTGAACATTCTGGAGAGAACGTGTTTGATATCAACTGCAGCAGTGCATTAAAAACATCCTATAACAAAGAAAATTAATGCTCATCAATACAATCATCGATTTCAGTGCAAACCATTTTTTTTTAAGTAGATATTTTTGAAACAGAACTGTGAGAGAGTGAAGGTGAGTGTGTCAGAGAGTTACAGAACGGAACAAATCAGCAACGGAAACTAATCAGTGCTTCTCCTGGCAATTAAACCAATGCATCTTTATTACTGTAGATTTCTTTTTTTTTAATATTTTTTTAAAAACTAAATAAATTATTATGAGTAAGGATGTACATAAACTATTGCTGATTGCATATTTGTAATTTATTTTATTTTTATTAAAAACTAAATTCTTTAAAACTTATAGTTACATAAATTACTTTAATTGAATTAAAAATTTTATACAATTTTTTGCTTGTTCCATGCTGTGGTACATTTTTTTTAAATAATTAAATAAATATTTCTATGCAATTTTTACTACATTCCTGAAGAGACTAATTAACAAGCTATTTTTTTTATTTTAATTAAAAAAAACTTTTAATTTTTAATTAATTTTAATTAATATTTAACTTTATGATTTTATGACTTTTAAATTAAATTAAATTAAATTAAATTAAATTAAATTAAATTAAATTAAATTAAATTAAATTAAATTAAATTAAATTACTTGTCTCATGCTTTGGGATTAAATAAATAATTAAATAAATACAAGCCTATTTTTTAGTATGCATATTTTTTTCCACTATATTCCTGAAGAGATTAATCAACGCACCCTTAATATTTTTAATAAAAACAGTACATTATCATAGTGAAATTATACTAAATACACAAATACATTCAGAGAAAAATAGTATTGCTTGTCCCCTTCTTTAACTAACTAGCAAGTGAACTGATACACCATTAGTCATGTTTTTATGTTGGACAATTGTTGCACTTATTTCAGATAAAAGTGCCTCTAAACCTGCATGTCAATCAAACTACCACTTCCTGCTGAAGTGGGCGGTTCCAGTCCAGAATAAGCTGTGAATAGCACTGGTCTAGTCTTGATTCCCAGACACGAGCTCATGAACGTGTATGAGGACGATCCAGCTGCTGGATTTGACGAGGTTCATGCCAAAGTTTAGTTTGAGGGCCGGAGGCACTAATAAACACACAACCTAAACCTGCACAGACAGCGATGAAGCGAGCTCAAAACAGACAGCACATAAACCCTCCACCAACTCAGATCAGGACTAATTGGCTGCGCTGCAGATCTGTCCGGACTAATGATCTCGGCTGAAAACGTCGCCCAGAAATACTCGCTCTCTATAAATATTTAATTTAAAAGATGGCAAAGTTCAAAGAAAAATGTCCGACAGAGATCCCGCGCTCCAATTAATCCTGAAATCGTGAATCAAAGAGACGAGTTCTGCCTATAAAGCAACACTAATGGAAACTACAGCCGCTTGAAACACGTCCAGAACTGAACTCCTGTCGCTGTAATAAAACCTATACAGTAAATCTTCCCCTGACGGGACACACACAAGTCTGCATCCCTCAACAAACAATACAGTCAAAACTCAAGGACTTATGAGCTGCTTTGACATTCAGATGACATGATTGATAAATAACTGCTCATAACCTCAACAAACTGATTTCTGGATCTGACACAAACTACGATGCAGGAGCTCCAACAATCATTTACTGAAAGCAAAATAATACAAGATTGTCAACAAGAATTTGCTTATGTGGTTATTTTGAATATGCACGTACAGTATACATAAACAAATTTTGACCATCTATATTGGATGAACAAATAAATACATAATTTCTAAAAGCTAAATAATGCAATATTTCTTGGGGTTTATGAATGGGGCGAATACAAAAAAAAATTGCTTGTATTATAATTTTGAATAAGTATTTACATGAATGTTAATGTTTTATTACTATTGTTTACATACAATATATAGCATGATCTAAACTGAATAAACAAATACATATTTTCAAAAATGGGACAATAATATAATTGCACTACTATAATAAATATATAAATAAATAAATTAAATAGATAAATAAAAAAAAAAATTTTAAATAAAAATGATGCAAGATGTCTTGAGACTATGAATAAATAGAAATATGCTTTTCTAACATTTAGATACATGTTAGTCTTGATAATCGTTACATATTTGCAATTTATTTATATATCAGTATGATTTTTAATCTAAACAAACTTCTAAAACTATGTATTTAAACTATTAAACTATTAATTAAATTGCACCATTTATATTCAACAAATACATACATTAAAAAAATAATTAAATTAAATTAAAATATTGGGACGGTAAAATATATATACATTAATTAAAAAAATTTAAATATTTTTATTTTTTTTTACTTTTACTCCACTATAAGAGTTAATTTACATATTTATGAAAGGTGGATGTAAATGATAGATAAAGAAATAAATACAATTTAATTATAAACTTTCTTATCACTTCAGTTTACATAAATAGTATATATCTGTATCAAACAAACAAATACGTATATTTAAAAAAAATTGGACAAATGGGATAAAATAAATAAATAACACATTAAAATAAATAATAAAATTAAGTAATTCAATAAATAATTACATTGAAATAAATAAATAATAAATGGATTAAAAAATAAATAAATATGCATCTATTTTCTTTAGGTCAGGCCTTTAGTCTTTAGTCTTAAGCTCTGATTGTTTTTCCACTCTCCCTACAATCACACAACTAGTTATTCTACTTACTAAACTGCGAGTTATTTCTAGTTTATTCACATTTTGATCTAAACAACAGTCTTCACACACAGAAGAGCACCGCACAGCATCTGTATTCGTCTCTCTAAAGTAATTAAACTCTTGTTCAATCATTCGCTCGTGTCCTCAGATCCTTCAAACATCTTCAATCTTGAGTAGCTAAATCAGGAACTTTTCATTTGGCAAAACCACATCCATCCGCATTAAAAGTGAATGTGTCTCATTCATCAGCCGGCGCTCTGACGGACTCATTTATGAATGTGAGTTATTCTGACGAGGCTGAAGTTAAACTCGTCTGGAAGGCTTTTCACTGTCTCAGCTCTTGGCCGGCCTGAATCCATATCCATCAGGCTGAATAATAAAGCATAACTCAGAGCCACCGCAGCAAGAGTTCAGGGCATTTAGTTAATTAAGTGATGGTGGAAGAGGCTGAAACTCTCTGATCAGCATAATCTAACACATTTTTTTGTTTGCCACAACAACATTTAAGTAAAAAAAAGAAGGAAGGTTTCAAGTTAAAAACACATTTTGTTTTTGGTTGCTTCATGCTTTGGGATGAAATGAAAAAATTTAAAATTTTATAAAATTAAATTAAATTAGACTGTAAAAGACTGTAATTTAATACAAATAAAATAACAAATAAATTATAGTGCACCATCTATATTAAATAAACAAACATATTTATTTATTGTCTCATGCTTTTGAGATGACAAATAATGAATTAATATTTAAATAGAAATGTAATGAAAAAAAATCTAAATAAACAAATCTATGAATACATTTTATAATAAAAAAATACAGAATAAACTGAATAAACAAATTTTTCTAATGAGATAATTTAATTAAAATAAATAAATACTTATATATCATACAGTTAGATTTATTTATTAAGGTATTTAAAGTTAAATAAATCAATAAATTAAAGTAAATTAACATATAAACAAGTGAATTATGAATTTGAAAATGAACAAACAAATAAATAAATAAATAATTCTTAAGAGAGAATATATGGTGCTCTAATTAGCCTACACTGTGTGCATGTTCTTTAAATAAAATAAATCTTGGTTAGGATCTCCATAGCATTCAAAGGGATTCCCGTTTGAGACTAATCAATAAAGACCGTTAACCGTTAATAAATTATGAGTGTTTAGTGCTCACTGATAACATGAACGCTGTGTTTACACGAGCAGCGGCCGTCTGACGCGCTCTATTCTCATTACAACTAACAAATATTACAACCTCTGTTTATATGATAAATATAGACACAGATGTGTCACAACAGACTGTCAGGAGCAGTGCTTTCATTCAGGGGGAAAAACAGAGAGAGAGAGAGAGAGAGAGAGAGAGAGAGAGAAGAGGACGGAAGGGAGGGGAGGGATTGTGAAAGTAGATTTGGCGCTGACCTCCTTCTTAATGGTGTTCCACTAACTGGACTGTTTATGTGATTGAGGGAGAGAGAGAGAAAGAGAGAGAGAGAGAGAGAGAGAGAGCTATTATCCGCATGCCAGACAATGTGCAGACTGACCCCATCCTCCCCAAAACAATAACACACTCAACATATAGTCACGCAACACACATATGCACACTCTGACGCTAAAGACATACACACTCAATTACTCACTCACACGCTAAAAACACACACACTCACACACACTCACATGCTAAACACACACACACACACACACATATCCATTCACTCACATGCTAAACACACACACACACACATATCCATTCACTCACATGCTAAACACACACACACACACACACACACTCACATGCTAAAAACACACACACTCACACATATCCATTCACTCACATGCTAAAAACACACACACACACACACACACACACTCACATGCTAAAAACACACACACACTCACACATATCCATTCACTCAATGTTAAAAACACACACACACACACACACACACACACACACACAGAGACACACACTCACATGCTAAAAACACACACACTCACACATATCCATTCACTCACATGCTAAAAACACACACACACACACACACTCACATGCTAAAAACACACACACTCACACATATCAATTCACTCACATGCTAAACACACACACACACACACACACTCACATGCTAAAAACACACACACTCACACATATCAATTCACTCACATGCTAAACACACACACACACACACACACACTCACATGCTAAAAACACACACACTCACACATATCCATTCACTCACATGCTAAAAACACACACACACACACACACACTCACATGCTAAAAACACACACACTCACACATATCCATTCACTCACATGCTAAAAACACACACACACACTCACATGCTAAAAACACACACACTCACACATATCCATTCACTCACATGCTAAAAACACACACACACACACACACACACACACACACTCACATGCTAAAAACACACACACACTCACACATATCCATTCACTCACATGCTAAAAACACACACACACACACACTCACATGCTAAAAACACACACACTTACACATATCCATTCACTCACATGCTAAAAACACACACACACACACACACACTCACATGCTAAAAACACACACACTCACACATACCCATTCACTCACATGCTAAAAACACACACACACACACACACACACTCACATGCTAAAAACACACACACTCACACATATCCATTCACTCACATGCTAAAAACACACACACACACACTCACATGCTAAAAACACACACACACTCACACATATCCATTCACTCACATGCTAAAAACACACACACACACACACTCACATGCTAAAAACACACACACTCACACATATCAATTCACTCACATGCTAAAAACACACACACTCACACATATCCATTCACTCACATGCTAAAAACACACACACACACACACACACTCACATGCTAAAAACACACACACTCACACATATCCATTCACTCACATGCTAAAAACACACACACACACACACTCACATGCTAAAAACACACACACACTCACACATATCCATTCACTCACATGCTAAAAACACACACACACACACACTCACATGCTAAAAACACACACACTCACACATATCCATTCACTCACATGCTAAAAACACACACACACACACACACTCACATGCTAAAAACACACACACTCACACATATCCATTCACTCACATGCTAAAAACACACACACACACACTCACATGCTAAAAACACACACACACTCACACATATCCATTCACTCACATGCTAAAAACACACACACACACACACTCACATGCTAAAAACACACACACTCACACATATCAATTCACTCACATGCTAAAAACACACACACTCACACATATCCATTCACTCACATGCTAAAAACACACACACACACACACACACACACATGCTAAAAACACACACACTCACACATATCCATTCACTCACATGCTAAAAACACACACACACACACTCACATGCTAAAAACACACACACACTCACACATATCCATTCACTCACATGCTAAAAACACACACACACACACACTCACATGCTAAAAACACACACACTCACACATATCCATTCACTCACATGCTAAAAACACACACACACACACACACTCACATGCTAAAAACACACACACTCACACATATCCATTCACTCACATGCTAAAAACACACACACACACACACACACTCACATGCTAAAAACACACACACTCACACATATCCATTCACTCACATGCTAAAAACACACACACACACACTCACATGCTAAAAACAAACACACTCACACATATCCATTCACTCACATGCTAAAAACACACACACACACACACACTCACATGCTAAAAACACACACAGGAACGTGCAGGGGGGGGGGGGGGGCGTAGGGTGCTCGAGCACCTGCCCCTTTGCCCCTTGGTGCCCAAAGTGCCCTTTTGTCAAAGCAAAATTTCCTCAATTTTTTTTTTGTCATAACATACCCTTTTGTGAATGCCTGCCCATGCCCAATCTAAATATTGGTAAAATTTCTGAATGATAATTTAGCCTTAAATAAAATTACCCACATGATGACCTTTCACCTGACGACGACGACCTCATCCGACCGGGACGATTCGTCACGCCGCACGCGCATTTTTTAATTCAGAGGATATTTTCAACAATCTGGTAAGAGGTGTTTGATTCTCAGCGAAGTGATTTTGATGTTTATTTACTTATTATTATTTAACAAGAACTATGTGATGTGAGAACATGCAGATATGTTGTTTATATTGCTGTGTGTAGCCTGTAGTGTAGAAGTAACGTTGGCGTGCTGTTCCCCCCCCCCAAAAAAAATGTGCCCCCTCAAAAATGATGACTGCATGATGCCCCTGATCGAGGGGTCTGGTCATTTTATGTTATTTGACTAAACTATTATTATATTACAGTTTTTTTTTTTACACGTAGAGTGCCTTAAAAATAATTATCACAACACTGGTAATGCTTATTCAGATTTTCCCTTAATTCTCTGAATTATCATTAAAAAAAAACAATTCAGAAATGAATTAAAACATAATTATATTTTAAATGTGACACAAATATTTTTTTTTCTACAATAGCAACAGTGTTTACAACAGCAAGACCACTTTAGCCTGTAAACTCAATAATATCTCTCTGGAAATAAATGTAGAAATATGTCAATATAAAATGAATAATATACCTGACCTTCCATCAAAGTGCAGTGTGAAGGAGATGAATAACACATGTAGCCTGTCATTTGTTTACATTGCAAAGGTCTTCAATTTTAGACAACAACAACTACAACATTAATAATAATATGAATCACTATATTCCAGTGTATCAGTTGTTTAATGTTTTGTATCAATATTTAAGGTGGACTTATTGATTAGGTGCAAGAGTATGGTTAAAATAATAGATTAATGCTGAAATAGTAAATTGTGCCTTGTTCCTAGATGGAAAGAGAGTGGAAAGTAATAAATCAGATGAGGAGATGGAGATAGAAGAAGAAAAAGAGTGAAATGTAGAGGCACAAGTGACAGAAAGAGAGCAGGTAACAGCAAGCCAGGAGACAGAGGCTTGTGAGAAAGAGGAAAATGTAGAGCCATGAGTGTTTTCTATAGTTTTTACTTAAGAACAGCTGTTCTTAATTATTCTGTAGAGAGAAGAAAAAGCCATCAGTTTGGGACAATTTAAGACATTTCAGTTTCTAATTGTTCTAATTAGAATAGACAATTCTAATTGTCTAGTTATTATTAGGTGGAAAGAAAATATTTTTTTTTACTTTTAAACTTAAAATTGTCTTTTCTAATCGGTTTCTTTTTCAAAACTGCATCAAAGCATTTGCTGCCGTATCAATACATAATCATCCATATCGATACGCGAATCAGCAAGCAATGCATCACAATATATTGCTGTATTGATATTTTGAACAGCGCTATTTAAAGTCTTGTTCCATGTGCCCCTTTTATACTTTGAGCACCTGCCCCTCCAAAGGTCTCTGCACGACCCTGCACACACACTCACATGCTAAAAACACACTCACATGCTAAAAACAAACTCACTCACATGCTAATACACACTCACATGCTAAAAACACACACACATGCTAAAAACACAAACTCACTCACACACACGCTAAAAACAAACTCACTCACACACACGCTAAAAACACACACACTCGCTCACATGCTAAAACACACACAAACGCTAAAAACACACACTCACTCACACACACGCTAAAACACACACAAACGCTAAAAACACACTCTCACTCACACACACGCTAAAACACACAAACGCTAAAAACACACACTCACTCACACACACGCTAAAACACACACAAACGCTAAAAACACACACTCACTCACACACACGCTAAAACACACAAACGCTAAAAACACACACTCACTCACACACACGCTAAAACACACAAACGCTAAAAACACACACTCACTCACACACACGCTAAAACACACACAAACGCTAAAAACACACACTCACTCACACACACGCTAAAACACACACAAACGCTAAAAACACACACTCACTCATGCACATGCTAAATATAAACTCACTCACTCACACGCTAAAACACACACAAACGCTAAAAACACACTCTCACTCACACACACGCTAAAACACACAAACGCTAAAAACACACTCTCACTCACACACACGCTAAAACACACAAACGCTAAAAACACACACTCACTCACACACACGCTAAAACACACACAAACGCTAAAAACACACACTCACTCATGCACATGCTAAATATAAACTCACTCACTCACATGCTAAAACACACACACACGCTAAAAACACACACTCACTCACACACACGCTAAATACAAACTCACTCACTCACATGCTAAAACACACACACACGCTAAAAACACACACTCACTCACACACACGCTAAATACAAACTCACTCACTCACACGCTAAAACACACACACACGCTAAAAACAAACTCACTCACATGCTAATACACACTCACATGCTAAAAACACACTCACATGCTAAAAACAAACTCACTCACATGCTAATACACACTCACATGCTAAAACACACACACATGCTAAAAACACACACACATGCTAAAAACAAACTCACTCACATGCTAAAAACACACTCACATGCTAAAAACAAACTCACTCAACGCTAATACACACTCACATGCTAAAAACAAACTCACTCACATGCTAAAAACACACTCACATGCTAAAAACAAACTCACTCACATGCTAAAAACACACTCACATGCTAAAAACAAACTCACTCAACGCTAATACACACTCACATGCTAAAAACAAACTCACTCACATGCTAAAAACACACTCACATGCTAAAAACAAACTCACTCAACGCTAATACACACTCACATGCTAAAAACAAACTCACTCACATGCTAAAAACACACTCACATGCTAAAAACAAACTCACTCACATGCTAAAAACACACACACATGCTAAAAACACACACACATGCTAAAAACACACACACATGCTAAGAACACAAAGTCACTCACACACAAGCTAAAAACAAACTCAGTCACACACACGCTAAAAACACACACACTCGCTCACATGCTAAAACACACACAAACGCTAAAAACACACACTCACTCACACACACGCTAAAACACACACAAACGCTAAAAACACACTCTCACTCACACACACGCTAAAACACACAAATGCTAAAAACACACACTCACTCACACACACGCTAAAACACACACAAACGCTAAAAACACACACTCACTCATGCACATGCTAAATATAAACTCACTCACTCACATGCTAAAACACACACACACGCTAAAAACACACACTCACTCACACACATGCTAAATACAAACTCACTCACTCACATGCTAAAACACACACACACACGCTAAAAACACACACTCACTCACACACACGCTAAATACAAACTCACTCACTCACATGCTAAAAACACACTCACATGCTAAAAACAAACTCACTCAACGCTAATACAAACTCACATGCTAAAAACAAACTCACTCACATGCTAAAAACACACTCACATGCTAAAAACAAACTCACTCACATGCTAAAAACACACACACACGCTAAAAACACACACTCACTCACACACACGCTAAATACAAACTCACTCACTCACATGCTAAAAACACACTCACATGCTAAAAACAAACTCACTCAACGCTAATACAAACTCACATGCTAAAAACAAACTCACTCACATGCTAAAAACACACTCACATGCTAAAAACAAACTCACTCACATGCTAAAAACACACACACATGCTAAAAACACACACACATGCTAAAAACACACACACATGCTAAAAACACAAAGTCACTCACACACAAGCTAAAAACAAACTTAGTCACACACACGCTAAAAACACACACACTCGCTCACATGCTAAAACACACACAAACGCTAAAAACACACACTCACTCACACACACGCTAAAACACACACAAACGCTAAAAACACACTCTCACTCACACACACGCTAAAACACACAAATGCTAAAAACACACACTCACTCACACACACGCTAAAACACACACAAACGCTAAAAACACACACTCACTCATGCACATGCTAAATATAAACTCACTCACTCACATGCTAAAACACACACACACGCTAAAAACACACACTCACTCACACACACGCTAAATACAAACTCAATCACTCACATGCTAAAACACAAACACACGCTAAAAACATACACTCACTCACACACACGCTAAATACAAACTCACTCACTCACATGCTAAAACACACACACACGCTAAAAACACACACTCACTCACGCACATGCTAAATACAAACTCACTCACTCACATGCTAAAACACACACACATGCTAAAAACAAACTCACTCAACGCTAATACACACTCACATGCTAAAAACAAACTCACTCACATGCTAAAAACACACTCACATGCTAAAAACAAACTCACTCACATGCTAAAAACACACTCACATGCTAAAAACAAACTCACTCACATGCTAAAAACACACTCACATGCTAAAAACAAACTCACTCAACGCTAATACACACTCACATGCTAAAAACAAACTCACTCACATGCTAAAAACACACTCACATGCTAAAAACAAACTCACTCACATGCTAAAAACACACACACATGCTAAAAACACACACACATGCTAAAAACACAAAGTCACTCACACACAAGCTAAAAACAAACTCAGTCACACAAACGCTAAAAACACACACACTCGCTCACACACACGCTAAAACACACACAAACGCTAAAAACACACTCTCACTCACACACACGCTAAAACACACAAATGCTAAAAACACACACTCACTCACACACACGCTAAAACACACACAAACGCTAAAAACACACACTCACTCATGCACATGCTAAATATAAACTCACTCACTCACATGCTAAAACACACACACACGCTAAAAACACACACTCACTCACACACACGCTAAATACAAACTCACTCACTCACATGCTAAAACACACACACACGCTAAAAACACACACTCACTCACACACACGCTAAATACAAACTCACTCACTCACTCACACGCTAAAAACACACACAAACGCTAAAAACACACTCACTCACACAAACGCTAAAAACACACTCACTCACCACACGCTAAATACAAACTCACTCACATGCTAAAAACACACACAAACACAAAAAAAAAAACACTCATTAATCAGATTTGAGTTTATGAACGTTCAGTTTCAGATGACTTGTAAGTTTCAGTAAATGCTCTGTTTGGAGTGATTTCTACAGCACACTGAAGCCCTAAATCAAAAGAAGCGATGAAACGATGGCTGACATCTGTAACTCAAACACTGAACTCTGGCGCCATGGTTAATGTGTCTGTGGACAGACAGCCTTTGTTTGTCCATGTGAGTGTCTGAGACGACCTGTTGCTCAGCGGCTGCGACACACACACACACTCACACACACACACACACACTGATTTTATCTGCCTGTTTACACACACACACACACCATAAACCTCACCATTACAAAGACACTGAGAACCTGCTGTGCTTCAAACAAGTAGCTCTAGTAAGGTCTACTTGATGGAAAACACAATCCCAGAATGCACTGCTTTTGGAACATAGATGAATAGAAAGTTCAAAACTGCATTAATTTGAAATAGAAAACTTAAGTTCAACTGTTTTCTTCATTGATAATAATCAGAAAGGTTTCTTGAGCAGTAAATCATCATATTATTCTGATTTCTGAAGATCATGTGACACTGACGACTGGAGGAATGATGCTGAAACACAGCGGAGCATCACAGAAATAAATTACAGTTTAATATATATTCACATAGAGAACAGCTGTTTTAAATTGCAATAATATTCCACTTTTCATTTTTATTTTTTACAGTTTTTACTGTATTTCTAATCAAATAAATGCAGGCTTGGTGAGCAGAAGTAGCTGACTGTATGTAGGCAACTGACTAGGATTTAAAACATAATTCTGTGTTTGCATTTATGTATATCTAAGTTTTAATTATGTGTGAGCAAAACTAATTAACAATCAGCAGAATCCTGTGAAACAACATCCGAGTATGAACATTATCAAACCCATCTGAAGGAGATCAGACTGGATTTCTATTTCTGGCTCAGATTGTGTGTGAGACGCCTGTAGATTCTGCATTTAAATGCATTTGTGGTGAAGAAAGCACTCTGATCACACAGTCTGACAGGTGAGTGTGTGTGTGTGTGTGTGTGTGTGTGTGTGTGTGTGTGTGTGTGTGTGTGTGTGTGTGTGTGTGGTCTCTAGAAAAGCACAATTACATAAGGGGATATTTCCCAGCTCGATAATGAATATGCTGCCTGTTGCTTAGCAACAAGCATCTGATCCACGCACACTATAGGAGAGTGACATGGCAGTTTGAATGAGGAAGATGCATGTATGAAAACAGAGAAAGTGAGAGGAGATAGACAGATCGAGAGCTTTAGTTAACGGATCGGCCAGCTGTAAATCACTGCAAAAGGAATCTATTGTCCATGGTTCAGTAAAAAAAAATAAAGTAGCTCAAACCACATTATTACAGAGAGTACAGAGAGTCCCATTTGTTTTTAAACAAATCTTTCAGTGATTCAATAATCTAGTTCTAAAGACAGTCGTTTGATCCATTTCAAAATGAATCAGCCGTTTTGAATGAATCGTTTGAATAAATTACTTATTAAGACAGGGACCTGCTGCCACATACTGGTGATTTTATATCTCATTTAATTTTTCACGACTTGACTAAATTCAGCACAAAAACACTCAGCAAAATATTGTTTAAAAATCATTATCAACAAAATACAGAAATATGATATTGCACACCACTAGCTGCATGTCATTTATACAGGAGTGGCTATTTAATTTCTTTCTTCGTCCTTTCTGGCAAGTTTGCTCAAAAACAACAAAATATCAACACAAGCTATCATATCTCAACATTATTAATCTCCATATTAATTCTGATTTGAAGGGCTTTGATTATATATCTGTGATCAATTGATCCGATCAATTGCTGTGTTTGAGATAACGGTTTGGTTAGTTGAGCCAAATGACTCAACTTTTAAACATAAAATCTAAAACTTTTATTTTTTTTTATAATGTCTGAATATACATCCAAATGCAAAACCTAATAAGAGTGTGTAATTCTGTCTGAAACCACTTTTTTTTTTTTTTTTTTTTACTTTTTTTTTACTTTCACTTTTTCACTTTTCTTAGCAAATAGGGATTGTGCATTTACTCCATTTTCATTTGAAATACTGATATTTTATGCTATACAGAAAAAAATGATGTATACTGTTTACAGGCAAATATTTACAAAAATACACTGAAAATATGTGCACACGTTTGTGTGGGTAGCTATCTACTATTTTAATTGCCATCAAAGCTTACTAATTATTTACAATGAGAAACAGGGGTTTAGAGTTTAAACAACATGAACGTAAGTTACAATTTCAACATGATTATTTTTGGGTGAACTATTATGTAAAAACACTTGAAGTGTAGATTTTAATGGGTAAAATATGTAACCTCGAAATTAATAGAAATATTTTAAATAGTAGCTAATTTTACATAAATATAATTAATCTCTAAATACAAATATATTACAAAATGTATTTGGGATTTTTGGGGAAAAGAACATTTTTATCAATATTTCAAATATAAACACATATATATGCCAATCTTCTACAATGCAATAAAGCAGTAGATGTTTAGATGTCTGGCTCAGCATGAAATACACTCATATTCATAATCTCATATATCGTATTTGACGTCACAGTTCAGGACAGTCACAGATGAATCACTCTCAATCAGAGCAGTATCATGTCTAAAGAAAATAAGCCTATATTGATTTGATAAGTCTAGATTGATTTGATTTTCAGCAGGTTCAATCAGAGCCGTGTGTTTGAGTGGAAACAGGTCTGAACTGGAGAAAAAGGCTTCCTGAAATGTCTGGCAGAATGAACACAACTATGTTTGACAGGCCTGTAATGAAAGCAACAGCTGTGGTGTGTGTGTGTGTGTGTGTGTGTGTGTGTGTGTTTGTGTGTGTGGGCAGACTACACAATGGCAGTGAAAACTCAAGCCTATTCCTGACCACTGACTCCATCTCAAAACATGGGGAAAAGACACAAGCAAAGCTCTCGTGCGTCTCTGCTAACAGAGCAGACAGCATTTAAACAGACACAGGTGTAAATGTACAACATTTAAAAATCACTTGACAAAACATTATCTCTATATTTTCTGTGACAATATGTGCTTTTGTGCTAGTACTTTGGCTGGTAAAGTCCTGTTTTAGATAAATATATACAACTGATTCATTGAGTCATTCATTTAAACGATTCATTCAAAACGGCTGCTTCGTTTATGAATGGATCACTAAATCACTGACTCAAATGTTTCGTTCAACAACAGATTGTTTCAGGATTGAAAGTTTGAAACACAATTGAGACGCTTTGCTCTGAACTATTTTTGTTGGCAAAATTTTGACAGGAGTCAAACATGACCGATCGGCTGAACTACTAGAAGAAAAAAAAAGCAGATGAGTGAAAATGTGTCATATATTACCAGCCAAAAATTTGGACACATGCACTCCTTCTTCACTTTTGCACGTCTGCATGACGAAAACATCATTATGATGTAGAAAACACTCATCTACCAACTTCATGAGGTGGTTTCACAGCTGAAGGAGGAACATGAGTGCTTATCATTGCATTTTGTGAAGTAAGTCATATGTGCATGTGTCTACAAACGCATTGGTCTTCACATAACAGGTTTTTAAGATCACGAGAACATCTGCGAAACTTCAGCCCTAGAAGCAGGTGTCACTGGGGCGTTTTACCTTCTTTTTACCCTTGCAGTGGCAGCACACCGTCCACAGGTACTTAAGGGTCCTCCACAGCAGAATAATAAAGAGACCCCCGAAGAACGTGACCATGGAGGAGGCGAGGAAAGCCCACCACATCTTCTGGCCGTTGGGGTCACAGGGCATATCACTGGTGTAGGGGATGATCACATCCATGTTCCGAGACTTTAGTGGATGATAGGTCATTATTGTGGAGAGCTGCTTCTCATCACCATCATCATCATCTTCTGCTTCTTCAGTGGGGAGCATCGAGGGTCTTTCTGGAGACCCCTGTAGCGCCCCGCACCCGACGAGCCATGTCTGGCAGGGCGTAGAGCCCCGCGTGTGTGTCCCTGTGTGCGCGCACTCTCCTCCCGCTGCGCTCCGCGCTCTCGCCCGCTGGTCGGTTCTTCGCGCGGTCCTTAAAACGCAGGCAAACGTCTACTGGAAACGCGTCGTGGCGTCTTTAAACGAGCTTATACTCTAAGTAGGTTTCACGATAGAAAGCATGCCCGCCTAGCCGTTCACGAACAGTTTCCCCCGGAGCGGATCTTCCGTGCGCTCTCTGTCGTTCACTAACGTGTTGCGTTCAGCTCCGGTCTCTCCGTTCAGGTGCCGGAGGGCGGAGTCAGTCAGTCTGATGCCCGTCAGAACGTCTCCAAACCCCGCAGATATCCAAAACATACATCAATCGCGATTATCTTCCAGAAAGATGTCGTGATATAAAAAAGGCATAATTTTTTAAGGTGGTGATTCATGCTAGGTGGGCTTAAAATAGGATCAAATATTTAAAAATTACTTTTTCAAGTTGCATGACAACTGTTCGGTGCTTTTACCCAGTTGTAATATAAAAATCTAATTTATTTACTTAATTATTTAATGTTAAATAAATGTTGTTTAATGTTGTTGAAAAATCTATTTCTTAATGCCAGTGCATAGTATATGTGTGTGTGTGTGTGGGTGTGTGTATATATATATATATGCGTGTGTGTGTGTATATATATATATATGTGTGTGTGTGTGTGTGTGTGTGTGTGTGTATATATATATGTGTGTGTGTATGTGTGTGTGTATAAATATATATATATATATATATATATATATATATATATATATATATGTGTGTGTGTGTGTGTGTGTGTGTGTGTGTGTGTGTGTGTGTGTGTGTGTGTGTATAAACACACACCCGCACACACACAAATTACTGCTGCTATCTCTGCAGATAATGTTTTTTAGTAATTCAGTGCTGAACATTTCAAATAAACTTCAAAATTCCCTTACTTGTCCTTGAAGAGTTCACATTCTGAGATGTAAACATTTTTAAAAATCAAATGTACTAAACTTGTGTTGATGTGTATGATAATAACACACAGTAAAACCATCATTCACTCCCTGAGGACGCTGTGGTTACCATAGTTCATGTCTGAAAGGATCATTGCATTTATGGCCATGTTTTTAAACCTCATCATGGACACGAATGGCTCTATTATTGTGCACCACCAGATGTCATGCATCGTGTTTTTTATACATGTAGCCTAAATGCATTTTTCCAGATTTTATTATAGCCTTTATGAGCATGTCACTGGAAAGCTTTTCCATCTGAATCCAGACACTCCACAGACTTCTAGGGGAATTGACAAATTAAATAAATACATCTGCACAAGGATTAAAAGATGCATACTAAGTGGAAAATTATTTTTTTCTATTGCTTCAAATAAGTGTATTTTTTAACCAAAAGTTTTTGCAAGGGAAATAAAAGTTGCTCTAAGCCACATTTGGGATCAACATGAGCTTGTTTTTCATTTTTTATCATAACAAATATTCTTCCTTTTTCTATACGATTTTTTTCCCGCTGAATAACAGCTCATCAATTAATAATATTTCACTTGATATGCAATGTTTACATAATCCTGGTTATGGGGATGAGAGGCTGAAGAAGGATATGACGCCATCTGGCGACTCCTCACAGGAACCGCATCATATTTTCCACATGAGCTTTGGGACACACCACACATTATATTAAATAATGTTTATACGAAAAGACTTTTACTTTCCTTATTGCTCCAAGGTTTCCATTAACTCACCATAAACTGCACACATACATGTCATGTTTAATTTAGACTTTATTAATGTAACAATTATAAAATATTGTTGTGTTTAATGTAACAGTACCAGGGTGTTATATTATCATAAAACACAACAGAATTTTTTTTTTAAATTTGAACTGTGTTTTTTTCTAGCTACAAACTGAGCATCTGCACCAATTCAACATCAGCGTCATTATTGGCAGGAGTGGAAGAACATTACGTGATGTGAGAGAGTTTCAATCTTCATTGAGGAAGCTAAACCAAGCGACTCCTTTCATTGGTTAAACTAGGTCAGAACAGGAAGTGATGTCACAGTGAACATCCTTTTGTAAGGTAAACCGAAAGACTAGTGTAGTACCAAAGCTTTCACTCGAGAGAGGATTAACTAACTATTCCTGAACGAGGAGGATTACTTAATCTCCCGTCTGGGATTAATAAAGTAGTACCTTTCCATCGAAAAGAGTGCAAAATACAGGAGGAAGCATTTGGCACGTTTTTTCTGAAAACAAGAGCTTTTAAGATATAGTAATAAGCATTCAGCTCTGCCTAATACTCGACTACAAATTAGAATTAATATAAAAACAAAATAAAAATAATCAGAGCATATAGGAAATCATCATGCAGCGGATTATTGCATCTTTCATTTAAATAATAAAAAGTAGACTTAGAAGTTAATGAAATAAAACAACTGGTACATTAAAGCTTAAAGGAATAGTTCCACCAAAAATGAAAAATGTTTTTTCAAACCCGAAGATTGCGGAAACTTCACTCTGCTCTGTTCCATGCAACGAGAGCGAATCAAAACGCACTTCATTCTGATTCAATGCAACTCAAAGTGAAGTAAAACCCTCAAAATGACATTATTTCACGGTGCTTTTTGAAGCATGGCGTCGTGTGGAAAAGAGCAGCTCAGACGTTCTGCTAAACATCTGCGTTTGTGCTCCACAGAATACAGGCTAGAAAAAATGATGACAGAAGTTTCATTTCGGAGTGAATGAACCCTTAAACAATCTTAACAGTCAGTATTTTTAACCGTAAATTAAGCGTCTGTGTGGAACTAGCATGCACGGATTGGATCAGACCCACGCAGGGACAGATGCATGAAGTTAAACATTCAAGTAAACTGGTTCAGAAACCTCACCTCTGTAAACATGAAGAACTACATGAAAACCCTCATAAATTAGTGTTACCTCAAAAGTCACATTAAATAGTTTTTTTTATCAATAAACGCTTATATATGTATAGCCTTATGCAACAATTACATATGTAAATTTAAAAAAATTATAATTATGACATGTTTAAATGATCATGTAACAGCCAGTATTTGTAACAATCACAACATTTTTCGTGTCTGCATTCGGATACAACGTCGTACAGTTACTTGATAAGACTTTTTACCTTTTTTTTCGTAGTTATAACTGAACAAGTATGTCGTGTTAAACTAAAATAATTATTAATTTCTAAAATAATATTTATCATGCAAGCAGAGAGATGTCATGACAAACGACTGAATCCATTCAATGTGCACATTTTCATTACATTAACTCTTTAAGCTAGTCTTAATGTTTAGTAAACTTCACTAAACAGATGTGTGTGTGCCACGCAAACCAGCAAAAGATAAAGATGCAAGCACGTAGGACAAGTAGAAAACCCGAAGCTAAAGCTCTTGAGAGAACTGGTTTGGTTTTTGAGAGACAGCTGTTTGATTGGTGAGCGCGCTGTGCTTATTCCATTCATTCGTATCATATTATAGCCTAAGCTTTAAATCATTGCCTTTTAAATATATACAAACACTATAACATGTATGGTGTATTATTATAGGTAAAATTACTCTTGCAACGCTCTGATTTCTGAGAGATGCACAGAGAGGCGACAGTGTGGTGTTTGATTTGCACTCTTTTTGCTCATAAAGTTTACATTCATTCACTTCACACTCGTGACTTTAGAGGTCTGTGTATAATATTGCGCTGATGCCCTGGCTTATCTAGCAAACTCCGGACTGTGCCAGCTTCAGTCGAGTATTCAGGCAGAATTATTCCTTGTCCGTTATTCGTTTTTTAAGCCATTATCCGAGCCAATCAGGCACAACCCTAATTATTACATTACATATTTTCTTTTTACATGCAACATAGATAAGGTCATAGAAAGTAACAGCTCCACACAATATTGTAATTCTAAAATTCACGTTGTACTTGCAAACACTTTGTACGCATTATGGTTAATGCATGCTGGAGTAGTCGATTGTTTCCGACAGCGCTCGACTAGTCTATGCAAGCACTAGTATAGTATGACAAAAATTTCGTTTTATTTATGTGTGCATGCCCAGTAGAGCCAAACGTATGCCTTTTAGCCTCGCATTTTTCATATCCCGAGCTTTGCATGTGTGTGTGCATTGTGCCAAGGCATCAGTCATTTTAATTTTTGACCACAGATATAATGTCAGCAAAAGCAGCATAAAATAAAGTACATAAAAATAATTTGACCTTACAGCTCCAAACTCTGTTCTAGAGGGCCAGTGTCCTTTATAGTTTAGATCCCAGGGTCGGACTGGGGGTAAAACCAGTACTCATTACCAGGGCCCCAAAGGAAGAGAGGGCCCTTGAAAAGTATGAATCTGAAATATATTTTATTTTACCTGGATATTTTCATGGGTGGGGGGCATGGGGGCCCGTCAGGACTGCCTATGCATAGAGCCCGGGATCTTGTGTAACGCCCCTGTTAGCTTTAACCCTAATTATACACACTTGAACCAGCTAATCAAGCTCTTACTAGACACACTAGAATATTCCAGATAGGTGTGTTAAGGCGAGACACTGCAGGTGAATAGGGCAAAAAAAATAACTAATAGTTATCACCTTACTTACCCAGTTGATTGATTACATTGATAATTGCAAACATTTTTTGTATTACAAGTTTTCAAAAATGTTATGTTTAAATATGCAAATGAGGCATTATTTAATGAAATATGTGCTAATTTGCATAAAAGTCTAGTACAAAAATCTGAACACTAGATGAAGTCAGTTCCAAATTTTTTGTTTAATTTTTTTGACATATTAGAGTCAAATGTTTTTACAGAGGGAATTCTGGTTATCTTTTTTTGTCACTCCATAATTCAGAAAATACTTTGAACAGCCAGAAAACAATATATTTTCACAATTTTGGGGGGAATAAAATGTTGTATATAATCAAGGAAAATGTATATGAACAAATCCCTCTGTAAAAATCTTCAGAATATAGACAGGAATAAAAATGTCAAGTTTGGTGTGTGTAAGTGCTACTGAAGTGGAGATTTAAGGCTCAGTGTTGAAGAAAAAACTCATTTTGAGAAAACGGCCTTTAAAAATATGTATTGTAATTGAAATCTATTGACACAAACAGATAAAGTGCTATAAAAGAAACACTTAACAGTGTTTTTTGGATGTTTTCTTTCCACTAGTTTGAAAAAGCACTTTATGAAAAACAAAAAAGCCCAAAATCTCAAAATTGACAGGTGCTTGAAAAAACAGTGTTTTTGCCTGCACTGTCTCACCTTAAGGCCAGTTGGAGCTAAACTTTTCAGGACATTGGCCATCCAGGATCTAGTTACTTTGCACATGCTTTTTGATCATTACAAATAATAATGTAAAATTATTTTCTTAGAATAGGAGATATTCTGTCTCTCTTGAAGTGAGTTTAACAGCAGTGGAGTGTTGCTACAGTGTGAGATCGGTAGAGATTAGTGTTATTACAGTTATTTTCTTACTCAGTATTTTTGTCTTGTGTGATTATCTTAATTTTCTGTAAGGAATAGTTTGTAGTGTCTCATCAATGGATGCTCTGCAGTGAACGGGTGCCGTCAGAATGAGAGTCTGATAAAAAACATCACAATAATCCACAGCACTCCAGTCCATCAGTTGACTTGTTTAGATCTGTTTAAACGCTGCTTGATCTGTGCAGATTTCTCTCCTGATTCAGACCAGAACACTTGTTCACTGGAGGAAGTGTAATTATGGATTATTTGAGTTAAAATCATCTTAATGCTGGATGTGTTTCATCTTTTGTCTTCTCCAAATGTTCACTGACGGACTGGAGTGCTGTGGATTATTGTGATGTTTTTATCAGACTCTCATTCTGACGGCACCCATTCACTGCAGAGCATCCATTGATGAGACACTGATGCAATGCTACATTTCTACAAACCTGATGAAGAAACAAACTCATCCTGATCTTGCATGGCCAAGATTACAGCTAATTTTTTTTCTTTCTTTTTTTTAATGAACTATTGTTTAAAATATATATATAATAATAATTTTAATTTGCTTAAGTCTTCAGAAAACAAGACTCCTCATTAAGTCTCTTTTTTTAAATGTAATTTAAGAACCTTTAGATATTTGTGTGTGTGTGTGTGTGTGTGTGTGTGTGTGTGTGTGTGTGTGTGTGTGTGTGTGTGTGTGTGTGTGTGTGTGTGTGTGTGTGTGTGTGTGTGTGTGTGTGTGTGTGT